>NW_027069681.1:0-152163 GCF_002906115.3 Quercus suber | reverse complement strand
TGTACAATGGAAACGGGGGGAAAACGGAGTATATAACATAGGAATAAAGGAAATAAAGGGGGACTTTTGGACAGAAAAAAGAAAAGAAGAGAGAGAGACTGACTGAAAGAGAGCCGAGGAGAGTTTTTCTCAAAGAATGAACCTAAAGTATCCCTTGTTACTTGATGAGTAGAACCTTTCCTGTTAAACAGTACTAGTTCTTGGACCCATACTCTAAAAATTTATTGTTTGGGCTTGTTGGGCTGAAAACCCATTCATACTCAAGGTTAATCCAAATTGAGTCCCTACAACGTGTAAGTAAAAAAGTGTATGAAAATACGTGTAATGTTGTTTAAACATTAAAAACTATTGCTCAAAACACCCAATCAAACAACCTATTAAGTTTCTCAGCTTTTATCTCAATTTGCCATATGGTAAGTTTTGAGTGATGAAGATGTAGACCCTTAAGGATCCACTAATTTTTCTCCACCATTCACAACTAACCACGTGACGAGTCATTATAAAAATTGTAAAAAAATTTTGTAACACTAAACATGCTCTTGATTCTTTCTTTTCTTTTTTTTCTTTTTTTTTTTTTGGTTGAGAATCAACCTATGTTCTTGATTTTGAAAACACACAAAAAAAAAAAATTATTATTATTATTATTATTATTATTATTATTATTATTATTATTATTTTAAAATATTCATAGAAACAAATTTTGGACCAAAAAAAAAAAAAAACAAAAATAGTTATCTAACATAGTTTTTCTCTTTCAAAATTTCAAAACTTGATTAAAATTATTTTTAGGAATATTTTACAGGAGGCTAAACATGGCTATATGTACAACTTAATCAAGAATTATATATAAATCATATATAATAAAAGCAAATTTAATAGATTGAATGAGTGATTATATGTGAATAATATTTTATTTTATGAAATACAAAAAATTAGAATAGAATAACTAATCATATGTGGGTAACCAATAATCATTATAGTAATTAATACATAGAGTGATATAATCGACAATTTTCATGTTTTATTGGTTCCTGAAACATGCATGCATGAAAATATCATCATATTTTAGCTGGAATATTAAATGCATAAAATAGAATTTATCCTATAAACGTTAGAAATGTTTATCAGAATTCTATCTAATAAACACTACAATCAATAAAAGAAAAATTGTAATTATAAATATAGTAACACTTTAATTATAACTAAAAAATACTAAAAATATTATTAAGTTTTACAAACTAACGTCGTATCCCAAATTAACGTGATAAGAAATAAACTATTTTTTTTTGGAGAAGCCATAAACTAAACAAAATTTGATTTCTTATTACATGTTAACACAGCACTAAATCACAAAACAGTAAGGGCACGTTTGATATACTGTAATGATTATTATATTGGAATAGGAATAAGTATTATAAAGAATATATTAAGTTAGAATATAGTAAGTATTACTGTTTATTAGTTTGATGACAATTTAGAAATAGAATCTTGAATATGTATCAACAATTTAGTAAAGTATAAAAAGAATGTGTAATTAAATCATTTTTAAGTCAAATTTTCTAAAATACACTTATTTTAGGGTATTCAAAATAGAACTAATAATTAACAATAAGAAAATTTTATTTTCTTTCCTTTTGAAGATATGACAACTAATGATTTTTTAAGAAATTTTTTAAAAAAATTATTATATAAGGTGAAGGAATTGATATTCAATACTTTTAATAAGGAATAATTATTCTTCATTTTGAAAAATAGCTATTCATAAAGAATAATTATTCATTATAATAAAAATATAATTAAATAACTAAATAATTATAACATAGAAATATTTGTTACATAACCGTGTCTATTATAATCTATCATACGCGCCTTAAAAACTTTCATTATGAGAAAAAAACCTTTGTACTCCGGCCCACAGTTTTGTCAACAGTTAAGAGTCAAGCGCTCAATTCTTGAGCTTTGTCCTTTCCTATCAAAAAAGTGCTTTGCTTCGGAAAATTGGTGCTGAGCTGTCTCTTTTTTTTTTTTTTTTTTTTATGACTCACAGTCTCAGAGGGATTTTTATTAAAAAATAACCAAATTCCTCAAATTATATTATTAGTTAGGCAAAGTTTGAAACATATTTGGTTTATAGCAATTCAACTTTTTGGGAGTCGATTTTGCCCTTTGAAAATCCACCAGGAAATCGAGTGTTAGAAACTCGATTTTGGAAATCGAGTTTTAAAAACTCGATTTCTTAGTGGATTTTCAAAGGGCAAAATCGACTCCAGAAAAGTCGAATTGCTATAAACCAAATATGTTTCAAACCTTGTCTAACTAATAATATAGTTTGAAATTTATAGTTATTTTTTTAAAAAACCCGTCTCAGAGGGTGAAAACTGGAAATTTAATGGGCGTGTACGTGCTCCTTCCCATAGTATCCAGCAACAGAGAAACTTCACGTGGTTGAATCAAATGTGTGGCCGAGAGCAAAAGAGTTAAAAATATCTGACCTCGCCATCCTAACGTCATCACAAATTATTGCTATATTCATGATAGATTGTGGACAGGTGTCTTAATCTAACGGCTCTAGTAATCACTGGCCACAGGCTAGAAGCTGAACCCTTTATTTATTAAGAAGCACATGAACGTGGGACACAGATCTGCTAATGG
Organism: Quercus suber; assembly: GCF_002906115.3. Taxonomy (NCBI): domain Eukaryota; kingdom Viridiplantae; phylum Streptophyta; class Magnoliopsida; order Fagales; family Fagaceae; genus Quercus; species Quercus suber. The sequence goes on along the minus strand of NW_027069681.1, from coordinate 149,511 downwards.
GTAACCAATAATCTAGGACAAACAAATAATAAATCACACCATACACAGTAGAAAAGTAAATAACACAACGATATGATGACTCAGGAAAATCAATGAAACCGTCTAATTTCAAGATAAAAGACCTAGGAAGGATTTAACCTAAACAATCCACGAGGCAACAAATTCACTAAATAGAATGGAAGTGTTTAGAATAGATTTTTCCCTAAATCTAATGCTACCTCTTGTAGTACTTACTCACGTGACCACACGCAACTTGGAATCCACGGACTCTTCTATTCTAAATTTGTTGCACACAAACACTCTAGTTTGTGACTTTGAAATCTCCACTCAAAAGTTTAGATCATCAACAATAGTTGATCTTGTTTGCAGCAACTTATCTCCACCAGTTTATGCAATATCAATATAATCTCCGGTAGATGTTTATTGAGTTAGAAGGTTATAAAACCTCTCAAATCTTATAGGAGTAACTCACAAGTCTTGGAAAACATGTATTAGGGTCTTTCTTTTATACCTAGCAGTGTTGGACTCAAATTCTAAACGTTTTGCGAGCTTTTGGGCTTTATTTAAAATCTGTAGAAAACGCATCTCGATCGGTCGAGTAAGGTAGATTCTAAATTCTTATTTCGGTAGCTTGACTATTCTTGAATCTTGACTTGAATCAACTTAAGCATGTCTAAAAATATTCTAAGATATAAATACCTGATACTAGACAAGTTTTAATGCTATACATGTTCTAACAAACTGATACTTTTGCAAAGTTAAAAGTCTTCAATAATAATCAAATGTAATTATTGCAATTCTTCAATAATACTTCTTCCGGCCAAAAAAAAAAATGATTGATACTTTTGCAAAGTTGAAAGTCTTCAATAATAATCAAATGTAATTATTGCAATTCTTCAATAATAAGTCTTCAATAATAATCAAATGTAATTATTGCAATTCTTCAATAATACTTCTTCCCGCCAAAAAAAAAATGACTGATACTTTTGCAAAGTTGAAAGTCTTCAATAATAATCAAATGTAATTATTGCAATTCTTCAATAATACTTCTTCCTGCCCAAAAAAAAAAAAAAGACTAATACTTTTGTTATTATTAAAGACTTTTGACTTTGCAAAAGTNACAGAGACAGAGAAATTTCACGTGACTCATCAGCCACTCTGCTCTCTTAACTCTTAGGGTGTCACATGGACAAACTTATCTAGTACTCAATATGAAAGGGAATAGAGAGAGTCAAAAAAATTGAGGCGTTGCATAATGATAATTGGTGATCACATTGTTCCCATACAAAGTGAGAGAGATTGCCTGACTTCATAAGAGAGGAAGATTCCCATTTCTGATGAGAACTGAACTCAAAAAATTACCACTATTTAAATTTTTCTTTTTTGGCGAGAAGAACTGAAGAAGTACTTTGAAGACTTGCAACAATTATTTTTTAAATCATTCTGTTTTTGTTTTTTTTTTTTTTTTTTTTTCAGTGGAGTATTATTGAAGACTTGCAAAATTACGTTTGATACTAAATCAATTTTGTTCAACCTTTTCACTAGATGTATTAGCTTTGCAGAAGTATCAATCACTCTTTGGCATAAGAAGTATATTGAAGAATTGCAATAATTACTTTTGATATTATGAAGACTTTTTGACTTTAGTCACGTGAAATTTCTCTGTCTCTGTCCCTCTGTATGGAAACATTTGTGATCAGCAATTCTCATTATGCAGCGCCCTCGAAAGCTGTTAGGAAATGTCGGTTTTCATTGACTCTCTAGTCTCTATTCCCTTTCAGTCTTCGTTGGCACCAATTTACTTTTATGGCAGGAATTTACAAGCTCATTGATCTTTTGACACAACTGAGTACTGGAATACAATTTATTTTATTTTAAGTTTTATAAGTAATGAAGCTCTAATTACTCTTTTTTCGTCAATCTCTGCCTAGAATTTTTTTTTTTTTTTTTTCCTATTGAATGGCAGTTCTATTAAAAGAATAAGGAAATTAGATAATGTTTTTTTTTAATCTCAATTCTTTGAGCCTCACTCGAGACCTGGAAGGAAATTGCTAGAATTATTTTAAAAAGTTTATAAATTAATGTCTAAAATATGTTTGTGCTATTTAAACTACATAATAAATTAATATTTAAAATAGTTTTTGGTGATTTGATGATAATAAGTTTTATGTAATAAAATTTGTAATATTTTCATTATGATTCACTTATTTATTATTTTAAATTTATTTTGTGTCACATTAGTTTGAAGTGTCATACAAGTTTGTGAAAGTTATATAATAAATTTTGTAATATTTTTACTATTATTTATAAGTTTTATTAAATTTTTTGATATTATTTATAAGTCCTATTATATTATTTTAATTATTTTTTAACTTTATTTATAATATTTTTAATTTTAACTAAATAAATTGTTCTTTAACCGACGCTAAAATAGGCACTTTTGCACACATAAATTAATTCTGTTTTAATTATTACTATTTATGTGTGGACAAAGGCCAAGAAGAGTAAAAATGGCAACGGGTTGGGTTTGGGCCGGGTTTTTCTATACCGGACCCGACTTGTGGGTCAAGACCCATGGCTCAGACCCGGCCCGTTAACTAAACGGGTTTTTTTCCCGGGCCCCGGACCCGCCCCAGCCGGGCCCACGGGCCCATTAAAGGATTGGGCCCAATTCGTGGCCCAACCAAAAGAAAAAAAAAAAAATTCAGATCCAAACACAACCACAATCACAATCACAGAAATCTTTCCCTTTCAAAATCACAATCCAAACACAATCATAATCACAATCACAATCACAGAAATCACAAATACAAATTTCGGATCTACATTTTCCCTTTCAAAATCACAATCCAAACAAAAATTTCAGATCTATGATTTTCATTTTTCCCTTTCAGAAATCATAAACACAAACACAAACACAAACACAAATTCACATGATTGAGGCGAACTGAACCCAGAAAAAAAAAAAAAAAAAAAAAAAAAAAAAAAAAAAAAAAAAAAAAAAGGAGATAGTGCGACATCGGCGACGGCGAGGACGAAACGGAGTTGAGACTTGAGAGAAACGGGATGGCGAGCGAAACTGCATCTTTCCCTTCTTAATCTGTCGGAAATGGAAGTCCCACTAGCTCGTCTGATGAGTTCATGATGCTAATGACGCTATATTACAGCTTGTGCCGTGCATGTGACGGTGTGAGATCGCTGAGAGATGAAGAGATGAGAGGCAGTGAGTGAGAGAGCTGAAGAGATGAGAGATGAGAGGCGTGAGAGGCTGAAATGAGGAGGGAATCATACGTTTAGGGTTTTAACTATATATATATATATATATGAGGGTAATTTAGTAATTTTATATGTAATATAACCGGGTCTTAATCGGGTCGGGTTTCGGGTTTTTTTATGATAAAACCCGGACCCGACCCGGACTCGCTTCGGGTTTTTTTTTTTAAAACCCATACCCAACCCTATTCTTTATCAGGCTGGGTAAAATCTAGCCCATTAGGATCGGGTCGGGCCGAGTATCCGCAGATCGGATCTAAATTGCCATTCCCTAAAGAAGAGTGTGTATTATTGGGTATTCAGTCTGTAGCAAACGCCAATGGGTTATTTCAAAGATTCGACTGACACTCTGCTGTAGAACAAGAAGATAGCAATAATTTGTATGACATTGCGTATATGACGTTGGGATGGTGAGGTGGGCATTTTCTGTTTGGCTGAGCTGTACGTTCACATCAATGACTATGAGATTGAGCGTGATGCACAAGGAATAAGGTCTGATCTTTTTTATTCTTTTGCTCTCGCCCACACATTTGAAGATTTTCTGTTATTTCCGTCAAACTTCCCAATTTTCACACTCCTGGTCATCTTTTCACTAAAAATTTGTCGGTTCATATGATAATAAATTGTTATTTAATAATTGTATCAAATTATCTAAGCTTTCAAAATTTGTTTTGTGAAAATACTTTCAAAGAATGCTTTTTATTTTATTTTATTTTTAAAATATAAAACCTGTAATTATGTAATTTCTTTGTCTCTTAATATTTTATTTCAAATATTAGGAGACAAAGAAATTATGTAATTTTTTGCGTTACTATAGCTTGTTTGGAAGGGCATTTTAAGTACACTTTTGAGCATTTTAAACATACTTACACATATTTTTATACACATTTTCACCTACACATATATCAAAAATACTCAAACAATATTACTCAAACTCCTTTATACTAAACACTCCCTAGAACTTTTCCTTTTTACTCTTTTGCTCTCGGCCACATATTTGATTTGAATGTGAATCATGTGATTTAACTAAATGATGTTTTTCTATTATTTTCCTTTAAACTTTCCCAATTTTTATAGAAGTCACTGCCCATTAATATGTAATAAGTAATCAGTTTTGTAATATTTTTATTACCTTTTTAATTTATTAGAGATAATAAAAATATTACAAATTTGATTACAAACAAATAATGACAACTGTATAAAAATAAAATGTTACATAAACATAACAAAATAAAATAATTACATCTACCCACATTGATAACATATAATGACAAATGATAATGAATTATTTTGTAATAATTTTGAAATATAAAAAATTGTAAAATGAAATTGTAAAACATATAGAGTGTTTAGATTCAACTTATTTGTGCGTCTGCGTTTACTAAATCACGTTTCCTTCCTTTTTTTTTTCTTTTTTTTTTTTTCAGCGTGTATGAACAGTAACCGTGCTATTCATGCACATGGATTCACTGTGCAGGAGACAAATTACACTGTTTATGCACTGTTCACGAGACCCAACCACTTTATTCAAATAAAATATATTAAAAATGGGTCCCACAGCACTATTCACATATTTAAAAATTATTTTGCTACAGTTTTTTTAGTTTTCAGTTTCAGCAAAAATAAGTTGTATCTAAATAGACTCTTAATGTAATTACATTTTTTTTTTAATGTTAACAACTCAATATATTCAAATTATCTTTTTATTAAATTTTGTTTAATTAAAATTTCTTAATGATCATCTTAAAAAAAAAAAAAAAATTGGAGCCACCACTAAATAGAGTGGATGGTATTAATGATGTGTGAAGATAAATAAACAGCTAAAATATCAAGAAATTTTAATATTTTAATAAAATAGACAATATAGTAAATAATGGTTATGTAAATTTTTTTTTTTAAAAGCAAATTCTTATCTAAAATAAAAATAAATTTTTGAACAAGCTAAAACAAATGTTCTTAGCGATAAATCCATATTTATTCATTTTTAAATAAAATAATAAAATCTAATAAATACATTATTATACATGCAGGTACATCCGCACGAGAAGACAAAAAGAAAGGATTTCATTCACCCCACAATTGATGAATTGAATGAAGCAAGGAAGTAAAGGTGCATGGTATGGAGTCGACTTCTTGGTTATTTCAAATATTCTCTGACACTATGCTATAGAATGGGGAAAATAGTGAACTAATTTTTTTTTTCTAACTATCTAGTTAGTAGTTCCGGTTTTCAAACTATATTTTTTACTAGCATTTCAAGTCTAAGAGACTCGATTTAGGGCCTATAAATCAAGTTTTTGAGACTCGATTTTCATAGGTTGTTCACATCTGATGTGGCATTTTTTTCACGTGGAAATCGAGTCTCAAATACTCGATTTATAAACCAAAAAAATTTCAAAAAATTTTAAGTCTCAGACGCACCTCACCTCACCAGATCAGAGAAGAGAGAGAGAGAGAGANCGCGACCTGGGCCTGGGTCGCGCGCCTAGGGCTCGTGCTGCCTGGCCCTCGGTCTCGCCGGCCTGGCCCTGGGTCGCACTGGCTTGGGTCGCCGTTGCCTGGGGCTTTCTTTTCTTCTTCGGCTTTTTTTTTTTTTTTTTTTGGGCTCTGATTTCTGATTTCTTTCTTTGCTGGTGCTGTGGTGATATTATATATGGCCATCTAAATCGAGTTTCTAAAACTCGATTTCCATGTAAACGCCACATGAAAAAAGTACCAACTCAGAATCGATCAAAACATAAAAATCGAGTATTTGAGGGTCGATTTATAGCCCCTAAATCGAGTCTTTTAGACTCGAAATACTAAAAAAAATATAGTTGGAAACAATTGACTACTAACTATATAGTTGAGATTTTATAGTTATTTACCCATTTCGTTCCTATAGAATCCAATGCACGAAGATAGCAATAATTTGCATAACGTCATTTCTTGTTTGGCTGAGCTGCTTTTTTAATCAGTCATCGATGAAATTGAGCGTGATGCCCAAGTAATCAGGTCTGATATTTTTTACTCTTTTGCTCTCATCGCCGGCATATTTCTCTCCCCGTCTGAAAAAAAAGACGCGCTTAACACCAATTTTCAAAAAGCAAAACACTTTTGTGACAGGAAATGACATAGCTCATTCATTGAGAGTCTTTGACAAAACCGTGTGCTAGAATTCGAAGTTTTGGTTTTTTCTTCAGAAATCTTTTACTGTTTAGTGACCAAATTTTCCAAAAGCGACTTTTATGGCAGGAATTTACAAGCTCATTAATTGAGCTTTCGTTCAAAGTTTTGGTTTTTTTCATCAGAAATCTTTTACTGTTTAGTGACCAATTTTCCAAAAGCTAAAGACTTTTATGGCAGGAATTTACAAGCTCATTAATTGAGCTTTTGACACAATTGAGTACTAGAATTCAATTTTTTTTTTTTATAAAATTTTGTAAGTAATAATGCTCTTACTCTTTTTTCATCAATCTCTGCCTAGAAGGTTTTTATTTTTAGTTTTCTCAATTTTCTTTTCCTATGGAATGGCAGTTCTATTAAAAGAATAAGGAAATTAGATAATTTTTTTTTTTTTTTTTTTAAATCTCAATTCTTTGAGCCTCACTCGAGACCTGGGAGGAAAATTGCTAGAATTATTTTAATAAGTTTGTAAATTAATGTCTAAAATATGATATGTGCTATTTAAACTACATAATAAATTAATATTTAAAATATATTTTGGAGATTTAGTGATAATAAGTTTTGTGTCATAAAATTTGTAATATTTCCATTATGATTCATTTATTTATTATTTTAAATTATTTTTTGCCACATTTTTTTTTTTGAGGAAGTATTTTTTGCCACATTAGTTTGTAGTGTCATACCAGTTTGTAAAAGTTATATAATAAATTTTGTAATATTTTTCACATATTTTTAGTTATATTACCATATGTTTATGATTATAATTTTTCTAAATTAAATTTTATTAAGCATGTGTAGGCCTTTACTTTGTAGTTATACCTACTTATACCCCTCTCTCTCTCTCTCTCTCTATATATATATATATATACACACACACACACACACTAGTGTGTAGTCTCGTGCATATGCACAGGTAAAATTAAAAATAATAAAAATTATAGAGTTCAAATGACAACTTTTTTGAGAAAATGTTCAAATTATACATTGTATTAGTTTACATGGTATTTTCTTTGTTGAGACAAGAACCAAAGCATGTGACTGGAAACCCCACTAGGAATACTGATGTTCCTAAATTTGTTCCTGTTCGCCACTTTTGTGGTGTCCATGGTTACATTCGTCATAATTGTCATAAATTGAATTTTAAACATTTTGTATGTCAATCTAGGATATGTGATGATATTTCTCCTGTCATAAGTTCATATAAATTGTTTCATATTCTTTTGAAAATTTTGAGTTTATTGGCTTGTGAAAGGAATTTGCAGGATTTCAGTCTTTCTCAGAAGATTGGTGTAATTTCTCAAATACACTCTGCTTCACATGGATTTTCAATTACAAAGCCAAAGACTTGTGCTATATGAGTGAGAAAAAATTCTCTAAGATGAGTGTTGCTAACTTGTCCTTGATTTAATTCTTTCAATTAATTGTGGACATGTTTTGTTTTTGTTTTTAGTTGTTTTTTTTTTTTATATTGTTTTTTATTTAAAAAAATCCAAAAACATTGAAAAATTTCAAAAAGACAAAAATATTTTATTTTGTATCTAGTTTTTCTTTTTAAGGATTACATGAATTATGATATCTCTCTTGATTTAAAACATGCTTGACATTGTGGAGAAACTTATATAGTATGCTAAGCTATTTCTGATTTTGTGTGAGTATGTACTAATTTGTACACGTACTCAAGGGTTAATTAAGAAATTGATATTTCTCGTTTGTGTACCCTCTATAGCTTAATTAAGCACTGTAATGCATTGCCTTTGCATTGTTCATTTAGTATAATGTGTGCTTTTCATTTTTTGTCATAAATTTTTGTTAAACCCAAAAGATTTTTGTGTTTCGTATTTCACATCTTGGATTTATAATCAAGGATTGACCATATTATCTTTACATAACATGTTTATGTACCTTGTTTAGCTTGGATGAACTTATTTATTGCACTTTACTAGTTTGAGTTTTGCAGTGTATGTTGTGTGTGAAAGATATTTATAGTTTTTAATCACTTTGTCTTGATCTTGAAGTCACATGTCTTTGACTGTCGGACTTGAACCTTTTGAGAAAGGCATAAATAACCATCTCACTACTGTTCACTAGCCAATCATGAACACCTTAGTGCATATCTTACGATTCTGTGCTCGAGAAAGTGTAGCACATGCACAAAAAGAATATAAGATGTAGTCTCGGTTTAATTGCTTAATGCTTAAAATTGGTGTGTACTATTAAGTTTGATGCCAAATCATATAATTAAAATTGGTATGTATATTATGAGGCAAAATTCAAAAATCTTACATGATTGCAAGCTTATGATCTAGAAGATGTGAGAATTATATGATGTAACTCTTTAGGTGATAGTCTCTTTCAAATTTATGTGATGAATTTTGTAGACTTTATGTTTGATTTCTATTCACATATCACCTCACATGTATCTCAAGCTTTTGCTAGTTGCACACACAATACAAGTTACTCTTTGCTAAATTTGGTACATTATATTATGTGTGATTTTGTTGTGGTCATTCAAGATTAAAAGTTCCTTGATTTTAATGCAAAATGTGTTTAAAGTTTGAGAAATTGAAAATTCTAGAGCTTGAATGTACCCGAATTGAGGATTTTGTTCAAATTGGGTTCAATTGATGCAATTGACTTGTTGAATTGATGTAATTGATCATTATATTGTGTATTCTAACTTGTGTGATGATCAATTGGTCAAATTTTTCCTAAAAACTTAACAAGTGGTTTTAAATTTTTGGAGTTTTATTAGAAACTCTATGCTCAAGCCAATTTTGTGAATTTAACTTATATTGAACTTAGTTTCACTGCATTAGAGCATGCATCGTGACATATTTTTTCATGCATCATTTGTGTTTAAGATTCACATGCATTACATTGATTTTTGTATTCATCTTGCAGTTTTGCAGTCATATCTCTCATTGTTTTCACACATAGCATGCATACACTTTGTTAAATTTGGTACTCAACTTGATTTAAAAATTGATGATTAATTTTTGAGTTTTGTACGTTCTAGTATATGCTATTTCTTATGTGAGATTGAGCAAATCTGTGTGGGTGGGAGTAAGGGTCGATCCTGCCCATCCCAAAACGGATAATACCTTATTGGAGAAAGATTCGTTCCTCCCACAATAATTTAAAAAAAAAAAAAAAATTGTGCCTAGTCTATGGCTTTAGCTTAAACTAACTGGGCCCATGAACTCCAAAATCAAGCTAACAAGATCCCCCCGAATTTTATCCTTTGTTTTTTTCCTGTCTTTTTTGCATGAGAAAATACATTCGAAAATTTATTGAAAAATTAAGGTAATATTTGGTAACTGCTTTGTTTTCTTGTTTTTAAAGAGAAAAAATAAAAGTTTTTGGTGTTTTCAAAATGAAAAACACGTTTGGTTAGAAGAAAAGAAAAGAAAAAACTTCCAAAATAAAAAAACAGAAAATTTGATTGGTAATTCTTTTTGAAAAAGTTGAATTTTTTGTGTGTGAAGTAATTACAACATTTTGTCTATTCATCATTTGCTTCAAAGTATTTAAAATCAATACACACAGAGGAATTATAAAATCAAATGTTTTGTATATAATATTCAAGTAATTGACTAAAACTTTAATTTTTTTTTTTTTTACTCTCAGCCTTCTCTCTTTCTCTTTCAACATGTTTGAAATTTTCTGCAATAGCAAATTAATGGTTGAGATTAAAAATTTTCAAAATTCCTTTTCAACTTCAGCCCTTAAATTTAAAAAAAAAAAAAAACTTTCAACTTTTATCATTTTACTTTTATATTTTATTTTGTAATTTCGCCCTCCCATCCAATGATTAATTGCACGTTCTATTGCCCGATCACCGGATCTCAATCTGCGTGTTTGTATGCCAATTTTACCAAAGCAAAAGACTTTGGCAGGAAAGGACATGCTCATAATTGAGCATCTGACACAACTTAATGCGTTTATATATATATATATATATAAAGGTTCCGATTATGTCATATATTAAGTTATTTATTTTTAAAAATATTTTAAAAAAATTAAAAAAATTATCAATATTTTTTTAATTTTTAAAAAAATTATTTTTAAAAATAATTAATAGTTACATACGAAAAAAAAAAATAAATAAACAAACAAACAAACAAAACTGTACTTTTGATTTGCAGCCAAAAAATTCTTTTGCTTTTGAAAAATGGTGTTTAAGCGCGTCTTTTCTCGTAACTCTGAGAAAGGGAAAGTTTTCTTTTTATTTTCTTACTTATATTACCCAATCAAAAGTTTTATAGTTAAATCGGCACTTCTATATGTTCACAATAAATCATAACGGTTTTGTATTATTAGTTCAAATTTAAACTTATTATTGAGATTTTTTTTTTACCTCAACAATAACAACTGAAAATAACTTGTCACTTAAAATTTGTTGAGAAAATATTATAAACATAGCATCTCTCTAACATTTTTTATTAAATTTTTTTTTCAATGATTGCTATGTTTATTTGATAGAAATCTATTTTATGCAATTTTTTATTCCAGATAAAATATAATGACATTTTCTTCAAATTCAGTTAATGTCATGCATGCACGGCAGCACGGGTCAGGAACCAATAAAACATGGACGGAGCGGTACTGTGTACAAGGACTAGGGGCAATGGCCCCCCGAAATTTTTAAAAAAAAAATATTAGTATATTAATAGGTACTAATTTTAGCAATTTTGTTCAATAAAATTACACTTTATCCCTCTTAATAATGTCATCAATTCTTTTAAGAGTAATGTTAACATTTTTACAATGTTTTTACAAACTATTGAGGTAACAAATTTTTATTGGGTCATACACTTATATAATTTTTTACTTATCAATAGTCATTTATCACATTAGCAATTTGTAAAAATTTTGTAGTTTTAGCATTTTTCATCTTTTAAAGGCCATAAAAAATTAATAGATTAAATCTAAAACAAAATATGCAAGCTCAAAAAAATTAGCCCAACAACAAAAATTACTAATAATAAAACTAAAAAAATTAAGCCCAATCAATCTATTTTACCCAAAACAAACAACTTGGCTATTTAAAAAATTTTAAACAAAAATCTTTAGTAGTAAATTAGTAGAGTCAAAGAACAGACTCACTGTACATAGCTAGCAGCAAAGTCACCCCTCTAACTTCAAGTTCTGGCTTCGTCCCAACAATAAAACATAAAACTTGATCATGAAGTCACTCTATGTATTACTATACTTGATAAAGAACCATTTAACAACGCAAGAGGTGGAGTAATCCACCAACAATGAATGAAAGTGTTGGACTAAATTCTAACTATAAACAAGAGTTATGTCTCATTTCCTTAATTATGTAAGACTAAATGGAATGAATTACGATACCGCGTCGTTCAGGTTAGATGTTTTATTATTTTATACCTCTCTTTTGCTCTTAGCTCCATATTTGAATCTTATGCTGGGTTTGGATATGCGATTGCGCTTTTTTTTTTTTTTTTTTTTTTTTCATGCATTTTAGGAGGTTTGTGGCTACTGTTTACAGTAGCCGCAAAAGCTAACTTTTCAACCGTGAATAGTGTATTTGTGTACTGTTTACAGACTTACAAATATCACTTTTTAGTAACTTTTTCATTAAAAATGGGTCTTACGATACTATTCATATATTTAAAAATTATTTTGTTACAGTGTTTTCAATTTTTAGTTTTCAGTTTCAAGTTCTATCCAAACCCAGCATTACTCAACTACATGATGTTTCTCATCAATTGCCTTAACCTTGTAAGACAAGCTTAAGAATAGCTACGCGGTTGGGTCTATAAAAAATTAAGCAGGTACTATAAAAAATTGGGTCTATAGTAGTGTTAGTGAAATGCTACTAGAGGTCCTAAAAATGCTATTATAGATCCCTTTGAACTATAGTGGTAGTTATAAACATCATTATTGTACCGTAACTATAGATCTATATTAGCGTTTTACAAAAACGCTACTATATGTCCATACTCTATAATGGCATTTGTAAAATGTCACTATCATGATTCAGAAGGTCATTTTTAATGAAGTGGTGTAATATAACTTAAAAAAATATTTAGTGATTCAGAAAGGCCTTTTTAATAAAGTAATTTGACTTATTCATATCCAGATCATGAATGTTTGGAATTCATATCATGCAAGGAGACATTGCTTTTACTAATTCAATTGGTAGACTGGGTTGGCTAAAGGTATGAGGCAAATAGGCAACCGCATAAGAACCTCAAATTTTATCCAATAGAAATATCTATGTACCAATGAGAGTATAAATTAAGCCTCAAATAGTAGCCAATAAATAAAAAATAAATTTTTTTATCAAAGAAATTTTTTTTCATTGAATGTAACAATGAATGTTCATTTTTCTCAGTTTAGATTGTAGAACTCATTAATTTCCCACATAAAAATGTTAAAAGATCAATATCTCTGTCTAAAAGAAAATGCTGAAAAGTGATTTTTTAAATAAGTATCTTAATCACGCTTTAGACCATCTTCTCCATTGAGCTTTGCGATGTGACTACTCATTCATTTGAGGTTTGACAGTTTTATAAAAGGGAAAATTATAGTAAATCTACATGTGGTTTGGCCCATTGTACTTTGTCTACCCGTGATTTAAAACATAATATTTTGCCCACTTATGCCTAACTCTGTTTGATTCCTATTACCCACCTCACCCTTAGACGTTAGAAAAACACTTTTTTATACAAATTTATAACATAGCACGGATCAAAAGTGAAGCCCCTTAGAAAACTCCTCACAAGACCTAGAAACTTCGAAATCCCCCCTCTTTGAATATGATCAAGAAATCGTGTTACATTTTCAGTCCATCACATTAAATCAATTAAGAACAATAATGAATGGGACGAACCAGCTGAGCCAATATTTGGCAAAATCGATAGCAATTTTGGTGTTTGGAAGCAATGTCTACCTCAACAACTACCTCTTGCAATCCCTCTATTCTTCCAGCTACAACTATAGTCTATAGCCCCCAGATTATGCAAACCTTCTACTCAATCGCTATATATACCCGCCAAATTTTGGTATATTTCATTATTTTATTTTCTCTATCTTTTTTCTCTTTTATAAATTCAATGAATCATTTAGAATATATATGGGTCTTTATAAACAGAATAATAATTTAGAGACTTTAATCTTCGTGTGGGATTAGTGAACAATTTATATGAAATGGTTCGCTGCATGCATTGCAGGCACTGTATGGTATGGGATTAAGGAAGTTCTTATTAACAGGAGTGGGCGGTTGCATCCCATACCAGAGGTGGCTAGCGGTCAAGCCCAGCCAGGAAGGTGTACTGTGGATTATGCGAATCAGATTCTTGGTACCTTCAATGATGGGCTTAGATCGCTGGTCACTCAGCTCAACACCAACCACCCAGGTGCTTCTTCTAGGTCTCGTGAGGAGTTTTCTAAGGGGCTTCACTTTTGATCCGTGTTATGTTATATATTTGTATAAAAATGTGTTTTTCTAACGTCTAAGAGTGAGATGAGTAATGGAGACCAAACGGAGTTAAGCATGTAAAGTGTTAAGTTTTAAACTAGACAAAGTACAAAAAAAAAAAACTACAGGTGGGTTTACTGTAATTTGCCCTTTATAAAAACTCTAGTATTTGCTTTTACTTTTCCTTCGTTTTTTTTTTTCTTGGAACTTAGCTCATTGTTTTTTAAAAAATAAATAAATTTTCACCTACACTTTCTTTGTTTTTGTCCACGTCAACATTTATTATAAAATAAAAATTCATAAAAACAAATTAAATAAATTTATAACTAATTACTAATAAATAAATTTATACTCAAATTTTATTTAAAGATATTAAATATATAATTTTATTAAAAATTTCAATTAAATTTTGTTAGTATTTGGTTGCTTCACTCAATAGTTAGTGTTTATTTTAGTTGTATAATCATTGAGTAATACAATAGATTCGTTTTAATTCAAAATTTTGCATCTAAAAAAATAAATTTTAAATGAAAAAATACTAAAAGTTAAATATATATTTTATTAATATTTAAAATATAAGAATAGGCCCCATTTAAAGTAGTCGCCATAGACCCACTACGCCTTGAGTTTAGGGATGGCAATTTAGATCCGACCCGCAGATATCCGGCCTGGCCCGGCCTTAATGGGTCGGATTTTACCCGATCCGATAAAGAATAGGGTCGGGTATGGGTTTTTTTAAAAAAACCCGAAGCGGGTCCGGGTCAGGTCCGGGTTTTATTAATAAAACCTGAACCCGACTCGAAACCCGACCCGGATATGACCCGGTTACTATAAAATTACTAAAATGCCCCTGATATATATATATATATATATATAGTTGTAACTTGTAAACCCTAACTCCCTAATTCACTAACCCAGACCCAGCCGCCTCTCCCTAGCCCTCAATCTCTCTCTCTCTGTCACTCACGCCCTCAATCTCCCTCTCTGTCACTCACGCACGCCCTCAAACTCAATCTTTCTATCACTCATGCAGCCACGCACAACACGAGTATGCAGCACTCAACCACGTATGGCATGAGCACGCAGCACTCAGCCATGCACAAGCACACAGCCACGCACAAGAGCACGCAGCCACGCCTCGGCCTCACAGTCACTCCTCGGCCTCACTCTAAGCCACGCCTCTAAAACCCAAGGCTGAAGACCTTCATCTCCCTCTCTGATCTCGAACTTAGGGCAAAGACTCTCTTCTCTTTCCATTTGTTTTTTATCTTCTTCTTTATATTTTATTTTTTGTTTGATTTGAAATCTCCTCCGCTGGATTGGTTATTTCTGGGTTTGAGGATTGAAAAATGGGATTTAAAAAAAAAAAAAAATTTATTTGGGTGTGGCTGTGGAGATTTGAAAAGAAGGGATTTTTAAGATTTGCTTGTTTGGCCGTGGGTTTGATGTTGAGTTTGGAGCTTGTTTCAAAAAAGCTTTCTTTCTGGTTGGGCTTAACGGGGCTCGCGGGGCCCGGCGGGGGCGGGTCTGGGCTCCGAAAAAAAAATCCATTTACTAAACAGGCCAGGTCCGGCCCGCGGGTCTTGGCCCGCGGGTCGGGTCTGGGTATGCAAAAACCTGGCTCGAACTTGACCTGTTGCCATTCCTACTTGAGTTAGCCTTGTTGGTAGACTTGAACCTTGTTCCTACCTGACTTGATCAATTCAATCAGACACTCGTCATCTATGCATGGTTCCTTGGTAATTTCTAGTTTGATCAGGGAAGTCAGAGAAAATGAATTTGCTAATGAATGTTATAGATTCGATCAATAATATGATGGAAAAAAAGAAAAGAAAAAAAAAAGTCGTCTCTTTTAAAACCCAAATTATGAAATCCCTTCTCTCCCACTTTTTGCCTCAGTCATACTGTTCTTATAAAGAGAGATGCCCCAAAGCCAATCCTAAGAAATGGTGAAGCTTCATAGGGTTTTTCTGTCCAAGTTTATTTTAATTCTTATACAAAAATAAAAGTTGGAGTTATATATTATATATATATATATGAAATTCATTACTATGCACTCCAATTTTTTACACCTCCTTTTAGTGATGAATTACATACGGTAATTGACAATATTAAATTCATTATTAATATTTAACTATCTTGTCACTTCTTTCATAGCAAGGTTCATTTGTCAATAATACACGAGAGATTATTTACCAAAGAAACAAGCCATGGTAAATTTTTTAATAAATAAGGAGGAGTGAGTTCAAATCAATTGTTCTTTACTCTTATGCTCTACCCATTTGAATCAATTGTTCGTGGATCAGCGAGATTGAGGAGGCGATGAGTCTGGGTTTGGGTTGAAGGCGATGGGTCTGGGTCGAAGGTCGAAGGCTTTGGGTTCGTCGGTTCGTGGGTCGAAGGTCGCCGGTGGTTGCTCGTGCGGTTACTCTGGGCTTGGAGCGGCGGTTCGAGCTCGCAGCTCGCACTCTCTCTCTCTCTCTCTCTCTCTCTCTCTCTCTCTCTCTCTCTCTCTCTCTCTCTCTCTCTCTCTCTCTCTCTCTCTCTCTCTCTCTGTTTTCCAAAAAATGGCATTTGAAGTGAAAATAAAAGGGGAAAAGAATTTCACCCTTGACTTACGGTCAACTGACATGAATTTTCAGAAATGCTATTTTCTATGTGCAACCAAACACCCGTATTTACAGAAAAACATTTCCGAAAGTAGTTTTCACCCAAAACAAACGCAGCCTAAGTTTCTTTGTTGTTTCCTTTAAACTCCCCAGTTTTCACACTCTCACTCAAAAAAGACAACTTGGTGGTCACCCAACAACAATTCTCATTCCTTCATTATGTAAAACTTCCCAGTAATCACCAACTATAAACGATAATATTGTCTCATTTCCTTAACTATTTAAAACTATATAGAATGAATTATGTCACTATTACTTAACTAATTATTTTTTACCTCTTTTTTTCTCTCAGCTGAGTCAGCTCCACATTTGAATCCTATTCAACCACACAAAGTTTCTCATCAATTTCCTTAGCCTTGTGGGAAAAGGTCAGGAAAAGTGCCGTGGCTGGGTCTACAAATAGAGATGTAATAGAGAGAAAATTGTAGAGAGTGAAATTAAGCTGTGTGAAGATCTAAAGAAAAAAAAAAAAAAAGTATTTTGTTAAGAGCAGAGATCTTGTTGCAATCTTGGTTTCACTGGGTTTCTAGAGAGGTATTATTGTATTTTTCAAATTTATTGTGAACTTAAGTTTTGAACATAAACTTGAGCATTGCATTCTCTATATTTATTATAGTAAATTGTTTCTTCTATATTAGCTCTATGCTAATGCTCTTTAGTTTGTAATTTTTGGTATTTTGATAAAAGGAAGTTACACAACTAATTGGGATGCTCTTTGCTTATCGAAATCTAGGGCCAGTTTTAGTTTTTTTTTTTTTTTTGAATGGGGTTAGTTTTAGTTTTAGTTTTAGTTTTAGTTTTAGACAGATTGCATGGATGAATAAAACCATTGAAACAATAGAAATTAGCACAATATTTTATCTAAATTGAATTTTTAATTAGTAGGACTCACCCTGGTAACGTTTGGGTATGGAAGAGCTAGAATAACATAACATAAATCTCTTCCTCTTAAAGTAAGAGTTGGCACAGCAATTAGAGAGTTCGCACAGCACACACGCCGCACAATATTTCTTCCTCTTACTAAAAAGTCTGACTTTTTAAACAGGACGTACAAATTAAGACCGAGAGAGAATATCTCTTTCTCAGTTTATCAAAAAATATCTCACTCATCTCAATGTTTCTCTCAATTCCAAATCAGAGTCTCAACGCTCTCTCAATCTTCTCTAGTCCTCCCTCAACTCTCTTCCTCTCTCATATCTCAAACCCAACACTCACAAACGGCGGCAGCAGTAGCAACAGAAGATCCAGCGGCAGCAACGGTGGTAGATCCGGCAGTAGCAACGGCAGATCCAGTGAGTTTGGGTTGTTTTTGAGTTGGGCTTTCCGATGGATTTTGGTGGATTTTAGTTTTTCTTGATTTTGAGTTGGGTTTTCTGATGTTTTGGTTTGATTTTCTGTTGATTTTGGGTTGATTTTGTGGTGGATTATCAATTGTTGAAATGGGTCGGAGTGGTGGTGATTGGGTGGCGCTGTGTTGCAATGGTGGCTGGGTGGTGGTGGGGTGGTTCTTCTCTTCTTCTTTTTTCTTCTTCTTCTTCTTCTTTTTTCAATCTCATTATCGGCGTTAGCAAAATGGTGGCTTGAAAGCAAAAGAGAAAGTACAATAGGAATCACAAAGAGACATAGAGAAACATCAATTTTTATAGCCATATCTTGCAACACATGCAATAAATTAAAAGAGCCTACTGCCTATTTATATATATCGTAGAAACTTTTGAAAAGCCAGCCTAGTCAAACCTTTTTGTCCTCCCCTTGAAACGCTCTTAAGTTTTGACATTATTCTATCCAGATTCATTTAACAAGTATCACATTCAGTTGAAATGGAACATTCTACTGATGGGTTGTTGTGGCCGTTGGGAAAGAGAGGGAGTCTGACCAGTGAGAGAGAAAAAAATAATAAACTATTATTATGCAAAGGTATACTTTACGCAATTTTTGAAATAAACAGTATTTACAGAAGAATTGATGTGGGTAGATTTTAAGTAAAAATGTGTAAAATAATGCACTTTTTGTATTATGGAGAGTCTGATGCAATTGCTCTTTTAGTGCTCGTAAGAGCATTCACAGCAGTGGAGCTAAAAATTTAGCTATTTAGCTCCACAAAAAATTACTTTATTTATTTTACTTACACACATGCTGCAGCAGTGGATCTATTTTAGCTTTCATTACAATAAAATAATATAAACATCACAATAAAATAATATATCTACTACAATAAAATAATCAATCTCACTACAATAAAATAATATATTAACTACACCCATACATCACAGCCACACAGCCACACAACCAACACCACCAACACCACCACCACAGCCCACAACAAAAGAAAAAAAAAATCAACCAAGTCCACACATCACAGCCACACACACAACCACAACTACAACCACCACCACCACCACCATAGCCCACAACAAAAGAAAAAAAAAATCAACCAACCACCTACCACACCACCACCACACCCACAACCACAACCACCACCACACCACAACCCACAGCAGGAAAAAAAAAAAAAGTGCTGATTGGCGCCCACAACCCAGCCACGCACCGATGAACCCAACCACCTATTGACGCCGATCTACCCACACAACTGCCATCACGAAAGCCAGAGATGGGACGGTGATGAAGGATCGGCGATGAAGGACTGGGTGATGAAGATCAGTGATGAAGGGACGGCGATGAAGATCGGCGATGAAGGACTGGGCGATGAAGATCAACGATGAAGGGGCCGCGATGAAGATTGGTGATGAAGGACTAGGCGATGAAGGATCGGCGATGAAGATCGGTGATAAAGATCGGCAATGAAGGACTGGGCGATGAAGATGAACCTAGAACAGTCGAGAGAGTAGATGAGGGAGAGAAAAAAAAAATGAGAAGGAAAAATGAAGAAAGAAGAGAAGCCGGAGAGAGAAACAGTGAAAAAGAAAGAAAGAGAAAATATTTTTTAAATGAAAGAAGAGAGAGAAATTTATTAAAATATTATTGTTTTTTTTAGCTTTCATGAACAGTACACATCTATTTATAGATGTGTACTGTAGCAAATCAGCTAAAAAAAATAAGGATAGCTCCACTGCTGGAGCTTACTTTTTGGGTCTTTGGAGCTAAATTTTAGCATTATAGCAATATACCTGTACTGCTGTGAATGCTCTAAGGTCTTGTAATTTAAAAAGTCCAGTTTTCAATAAAAGTGATTTGTTCACGTGTTTTGATGGAAAACATGCTATCATTGGCGGTGGGAAATAGCTAAATAGCTATTTTTAGCACCACCAATTCTAACGTATTCTAACGTGGGCTACAATGGTGGGGCTGAACTTAAAAATTTTACCTCTTCCTCTATAATGCACAGTAATTTATGTACTGTAGCAAGACACTAAATAAAAAAAATAATATTTTATTAAACTTTCCATTAAAATATTTGGAGTTGTGCACAACCATCGGTCCATCATTGTTTATTCTTTTCTCTCTCTTCTCTCGTTAAAAACATATTTTCTCTTTTTCTTTCTTTCTCTGTCTCTCTCCAACTTCTCTCCTTTCTTCTTTTTTTTTTTCCTTCTCATTTTTGTTTCTCTCTAGCGCCTCCCTCATCTCCCTCTTGTGGGTGGGATCGTGGTGGTGGGTAGATTGGTCTTGAGGGTGGGTGGCTGGCTGGGTTCGTCGGCATCGGTGGGCTGTGGTGTGGTTGGATCGTCAACGTCGGAAGGGTTTGTCAGCGTCGGTGGGTTGTGGTGTGGTTGGTTCGTTGGTTGTGGTGTGGTGTGGGCTGTGGGCTATAGTGTTCTGTGGTGTGGTTATAGTTTGGTGGCTGGGTGCCTTGCTTGTTTTTTTTTTTGCTGTGGGCTGTGGGCTGTTGTGGTGGTGGTTGTGGTTGTGTGGGTAGATCGGGCTGCTTGGTTACTTTTTTATTATTATTATTTTTTTTTCTGCTTTGAACTGCTGGTGGTGGGGGTTGTAGGTGTGGTTGTGACCGATGGTGGAGGTGGTTGTAATTGGTTACTGAAGTTTGTGGTGGATGTTTTTATTATTATTCTGTTATTTGTATTATTTTAATCAAATAGTTAGATTCATTTATGATTGTTATATTGTAAAGTGAAGAGACGTATGGTAGACTGTAAAGTGAAAGAGGCAAAATAGATAAAAAAGGGATTTTGTAGTGTTGAATAACTAAATTTTTTACTCCACGATAGAGCATTCGCATCAGCTCAGTTAAAGATGTCTAAAATAGATTTATAGTGTAAATTTTATACATTTTGAGCAAAAAAAATCCACATCAGTGGGTATAAAAACGAGCAAAATCATGTATATATTTTCACGAGCTACAGTACCTGTGTAAATATACACGGATACTGTAGCTTGTGTATTTATTATTTTAATAATTTTCATTCGCCCCAAATTTTCTCTCTCTTCTCCGATGCACAACTACCTCAGAAACACATTTTCTTTTTCTCAGATGCACACAAACACACCCACACACAAACACATCTACAAAAACAGACCCACGCACAAACAAACCCACACAGACAAACCAACGGAGAGATAGATTGGTGCTTGTGGTGCTTGGTTCGTGGATCGGCCGGTGAAGACACGATCTGGGTTGCTGGAGCTTGGTTCTGGGTCGCCGAACCTTGGTTTTGGGTCTTTGGAGCTTGGTTCGTTGGTCGCCGGGGCTTGGTTTATGGATCGGCGGGTGAGACACGATTTAGGTCGCCGTGAAACTCAGTTCGTGGGTCGTCGGAGCTCGGTTCGTGGGTCGCCGTGAAGCTCAGTTCGTGGGTCGTCAGAGCTCAGTTTGTGGGTCGCCGTGAACTTCTTCGTGGGTCGCTGGGTTTTCTTCGTGGGTCGTTGGGTTTTTGTTTTTAAGAAATAATGAGAGAAGGCAGAAGAGAGAAGGTAGAAGAGAGAGAGAGAGAGAGAGAGAGAGAGAGAGCTGTTCAGCAAAAATGAAAAGAGAGAGAGAGATAACGCGCGTATATTAAAAGTGAGTTGAGGAAAATAATAAAAAAAGAGAGGAATGAATATTTTATTGAAATAACTTGTAAAATAAATGAGCTGATGTGGGTGTTTTGTAAAAGTGGCAGTGTAAAATAGAAAAAGTAGGTTTTTAGTGTAAAAATAAATGTGTAAAATACAAATACTGATGCGAATGCTCTTAGGTGGAAAGAACGTAGTTTAATTAAAAATATTCACACCCAAAAGTGACGGCTAAGATTCTACTTAGTTTGATTCTTTCTCTAAAAACAAAAAACAAAACATACTTCGTATGCCCATCAAAAAAAAAAAAAAAAAAAAAAAAACATACTTCGTATGCTTTTCATTATTTTTATTGAATAGGTGAACGATCTACAAATTTTATGATTAGTGATTTTTATCTTTTTGTTTAATAATAGGCTTTTTATTGAATAATTTGTTTGCTTGTTGTTTGGTCTTGTTTTATTTTTTGGTTTATGTTTGTGTTATTTGGGCTAGTATTTATTTTTTTATTTAAGATTTTTTTTAAAAAAAATTTATAAAAGGGATTAAGGATTATGTTTGGGGGCATAATTAATTTTGAAAGAATGCTATGTCCACAATATTTTTACAATAATCTTATGCAAAAAACAGTTATTAGTGGGTAAAAAAGTAATATCGCATTTGGTCGAATTAGAATTAGTAACAGCTTATTACATTGAATTTATTGTGAAATTATTGTAAAAATGTTGAATGTAACATTACTCTTATTTTTGTTGAACTCAAATTTTTGTAATTCTCAAATCTAGGTGTTCAACATTTTCATTAAAGTGGTCACAATAGATTAGTTTAACGTATAATATTTCTTAATAAGTGTATATATACTTTTTTTGCAAGTCAAGTAAAAGTTAGGGTGGACCATCCTGGCTTGCATGTGGAGCGGCCTGTGAGAGTATTTTCATAAAGCAAGTTTGAAAGCTTGGATAACTTGAAACGTAAATTATTTTGGAAATGCTTTCAAATCAAGCTTTGTTCTTTTGTAATGGAAAACACTATAACCTGAGAAGTTAGCATGTAAAGTAAACCCATACGTACATGGTGAAAATCAAAAAGAAAATAAACTCATGCTAAGTAAATAATTAATGGTAGTGAATTAAAATTAAGTTCAAATGTATCAGATATAATAAATCTCGACATCCAAACATACCCATCCAATATATCATGCATGTTCATCATACGCTCTTAAGCATATTCATCCAATTTTGAACATACATGTATATATTCATCTCAAAGAGATTTTTATTTTTATTTTATTTATTTATTTTAAGGAACCAGACCAAAGGTCAATTTATTAGCAAATGAAAAGAGACTACATAGAGTCACGGGTTACAAACTTACAATAGTAGCTAACAGAGAGCGATTAACGACATATGTATAAAGAGAAGCATAATAATTCATACATAGCCATACCCACCCATACATGATATCCACAAACCCATCACATGCTTATTGCATTCTCAAGCATTTTTTCTTTTTTTTTTTGATACGCATTCTCAAGCTTTTTCCTCGAGAAACTCGACAATTCCTCTAAGACTAAAAGAGAAACATCGAGATTATCTCTCTTCATAAGTTCCTCTGCAATTTCAGCTGGGGTAGCCTCTACATTCTTCAACAATTATCCTTCATCTCTCTATAGAGTTCGTGGTCACCTTTGATATTAAGATAATTAGAAGCCAACACCTTGAATCCATCGATGGTGCAATACGACATGTGCACGTGCACGTCCATGCGGCCTGGGCGCAACAAGCTGGATCAAGCTTCTCCTTATGATTGGTCGTAAACACAATAATTCGCTCATCTCCACAGCTTGACCATAATCCATCTATGATGTTCAATAAGCCCGATAGTGTGAACTAAAAAATAATAATAACATGAAAGTAAATATTGTTAGATGAAATCATAAGATTATGTCATTTGCATTAGCTAGTGTGACAGTGGTATTAGTTGTTAACATAGTTCATAGCATATGTAATTTAGTAAAAGTTGTACATACCCTACTTTCCATGGGATTTAAAGAGATGATAAGTAGGTAACCTTATTCCTATTTCTTTTTATTTGAAAAAAATACTAATTCTCGGATTCAAAACTAACACAGTGCTATCCAATGGCAGGAAAATTTTCCAACAGGCTAGAAATTTATTAGACTTATTGAGCTAAATATCTCATACAAATTATAGCCAAATCTAACAAAAACCAGCCCACATACTTGAGTCATTGAAAAATGAATTATGTCATAAACTGATTCTGTGACACCTAAATCAACAAAGTAAAATGGCCGGCAATCAATTATATAACTAGATAGAGATTTGTCATAAGGAAAGTGTTACTCATATTTGTAGTAATTAAAAATAAAATAAAATAAGTCAAATGATTACAAGAAATTTCAATTATAACACTTTTTCCTAAAGAGAGTTATATTTGAAATTTATTGTAAAATTTATTGTACATTTCAATAGGATAAAGAATGGTAACCTTAATAGTATTTGAGTCATTTTCTTGCTCTCGATCTTCCAAATCTGCGCCGCAATCTATATCCTCAATTACCAGTATTGAACGATTAGATGTTGAAAGCAATGTCTTTCTCAACTCTGAATCTGAATACCTTCCGCCGGAAAGATTCAAATCATAGATATTAAACTTAAGGTAATTAGCTATGGCAGCAATCAAGCTTGATTTACCGGTACCCGGAGGGCCATAAAGCAAATACCCTCGCTTCCATACCTTGCCAACTTTCTTATACAATTCCTTTCTTTCAACAAACCTGTCAAGATCCTCTTTGAGGCTCCTCTTCTGCTCTGGGTCCATTGCCAACTTGTCAAATGTAGCTGGATGTTCTAGATTAATAGAAGCCCATTCACTAGGTCCACCACGGCCATAATCACGGCTATAAAGCCTTATCATACGCATCTTTTCTATTTCTTCTTTTTGTATATCCTCAAAGCAAGTTATTACATGAGGTAAATAATTCTCTAGCACATCCTTTTCGTATCTCTTATCAAAGGCAAGCGTAAAATAATTACGTGGTTTAGCATCTTTCTTCTCTTCTTTTTCTTCATTTAACTGCACTTGAGCTCAATGTCCTCAAAGTGATCAATAACCACTTCACCCGCTACAATATCAATGGATACTTTCTCTTGCCTACTGATTTTGCTTACTTTGATACGTTTTGATTTTGATGAATAACTAATCTTGGTACGTAGGTAGATTGTAGCAGCTGCATAGACTTGATTGTAATAGAGACCAGCATTCTCTTCAATGATGAGAGTGAATTGAGGCGTAAAGAAATAATGTACAACAATGGAGAGAGAGAGCGGACTGCAGGAGGTACGAATTCATTTCCTAGAATCACAAAAGCAGCTGAGAAAAATGTTATCAATGATCTTAGCATCGCTTTTGGAGAAACCATGGTTTGAGGGCAACCCTGTAAAAATGAAAACAACATCGTCAATGACTAAACCTTTTTATGGCTTGAGGGCTGCAACATAGGAGCTTGGATACCAAGTATTCTGGGTTTTGTTTATGCAGCCTGATTAAAATTATAAAAGTTTTGAGTCACTTCACAAAGAAACACCTGCCATAAATTTGTTGGGATAAATCTCCATCGATGTGTAAAGAAAATTTAAAGCAAATTAACAAAATTCATGCAAGCACCAAGAAAATCGATTACACAAGAACACACAAAATTAAGTGAAAAATCTTCTAGTGTAAAGGAAAAAATCCATAAAGCAAATTCAACAATCCGCCATAATGCAATAGAGAATTCAATACCTAAGCCAATGAGAATGCTACACATTTGAATCTGACTCAAGTCTCAACTACATACATCTTCCATCACAAAAAACCACTTTATATATTTTACATTATCACTTCAACGACTCACTTTACGAAGAGATTTGACTGTGAGACCAGAAGAGCGGGGGAGAGTACTAGCTATGTTGTGAGTGGTGGAAAATACGGCCGATGTTGTTGTGTATTTTGGTGTAGTATTATTTTTTATATAAAAATATTGAGACCCAAATAATTTGATAGATATCGTAAAATGTTAATAGTAGTTAAAAATGAGGTCAATAATGGACTAAAATGATAACTAATGAAAGCTTGCCAAAAGCAAAAAAGATGGAATAGTTGTAAGATCACAAATTATTTCACAATTTTTTTGTACAACTCTGACGTGACAGATTGTAAATGATTAACCATCACTTTCATATGGACTATCCATATTTTCTTCATTAATTGGTTTTATGACCGATTCACGGTTAACCTGGTCGGACCGACTGGTCCAATCCGAGTTTGAAAACCATGCTTGCTTGTTCTTGATACCATTGAAAAGATTATGTAACATAGTTTCTAAAGGTACCAACTTGGGTCATTTTGTGCTGTGATAAAAAATTTATTCAATTGAGAAATGGGGTGATTCAAATGGAAAGTTTGTGTAGCATACTTTCTAAAGGTACCAACTTTGGGTCATTTTGTGCTATGATAAAAGAAGTTATTCAATTGAGAAATGGGGTGATTCAAATGGAAAGTTTTCAGTGTTGATTTTTTGGAGAACATCCAACAAAACATTTTGTTTCACAGCATAGAGAAACATGCCTAGTTTACTAAGTCCCAACTTTTTAGATTACCAATGGATAATTTGTGACAAATTTGTGTGCAAAGTGGGCATCTCAAACTTATCTTAAGCCATTTTCTATGGGTTTTGAATGATTCTTTTCATTTATGTAAACTTACATTTTGACCCTTTGGATCTCCATTTAACTCAAATGAAGTGTCATTAGAAAACTAATGATGCCCATTGTCTAGCTCCTCATATAATTTTTTTACAAGCCCAAAAATGTGGCACCAAACTCGAGTTTCTGTTTGAAATTTTACCTTTTTTGTATCTCTGTGTGTTCTCCTTGTTTGAATGGAATTTTTGTGCTCCAAACCTGTCAAATTGAAGCTTGTCATAAGATATATTCATAAACACCTCATTTGCATCAAACCAGTGCCAGTATAAGCAACATAAAGAAGTTAAGGAAGACGGGGGAAATTATTTGTTAACTTTCAAATATGAGATAAAAAATAAATTAATTAATTAAAAAACCTAATAGGACCTCACATTATTTATGTAATAATTTATTCACCTTCATAATTGTGTATAAGCAATCAAATAGTGTATACTTAATAATAATATAAATTTACATAAGTTATACTTTGTGTATAGCTATCTAACTATTCAAATCCTTTCATTCATAAGTGAAATTTTGATTTTAAAAAAATGTGACTTATTCTTAAAAAAAAAAAAAAATCAACAAATAAACAATATATAGCGAATCTTACATGAATATATCACTCATAAATATTTTTATATTTCATTTTGGCTAGTTATAAACTTGGTAATAGACTAGTTTAGTTCTTAACGGTTGAGCATTGTGGCAAACAAGGTACCATTAAATAAGTATAACGAAAAGCATACGAAGTATGTTTTTTNTTGAGAATGAATAATATTAAGGATTTGGTGTAGGCTTGGGCCGAATTGTTTGCACATTTAGGTCCATTGTATGATTGGGTTAGTGCGGCTTGGGTTTTTATAATCCTTTTTTTTTTAAAATAATTAAAATATAGTAATGTCGATTTCATTTATTAGTTAATTAATTAATCTATATATCTTATAATAAAAATAATCTATATATAGACTTCTCGTGGTGATTTAGTCATCTACAACTATAATAAAATTACTAATTCTATGCCGCACACTTTTTCTTTTTATTATATGTACAATGCCTACCTAAGTTTAACAGTTTATAGTTTCTCAAAAAAAAAAAAAAAAAAAGAAGTTTAACTGTTAATATGAAACTATCTATATATATATATATATAAACTGTTAATATGAAATACTATAGTATTTTTTTTTTTAAAGCATTGAATATTGCACTAATTAATAGATATATATGTTATAATAATAGATGATCGCTTGAGATTAAATAAATGTGATATAAAAACTAGTGGTAGAGTTAAGATTTTTTTTTAATTTTAATTTTTTAACTTTAGAGTTAAATTTAGTAGCATATATATTTCTTCATACTCTTGTGGATATGCGTACATTATGCATGAACAAAATTCACAAAATTTTATATATATATATATATATATATATTTCATACTAATATGTAAGATAATTAAATGCCACTCAAGTCATCTGAATATTAAGTGGGTTTTTAAAAAAGTTTGAATAAGTTGTGTTGTAACATTTTGATAGTCAAAATTTCATTTACAATTCTCATATAATGATTTTTTGGTAATTATAGGTAAACCTCAAGTATAAGTACAACTTATATTGGTTTTTGTTAAATTCAAAATGATCAAAGAATACAAATTTGAACCATATAGTAACTGAATATTTATACATCACATTGAAATCGAATTTCAACACTGACATCCACAGTTTGAAGTCTTATAGTGACATGTATATGATGACTTGTGTGTGACACTAAGGTGATGTGTGTGCATGAATGTGCTTTTAATTTCTTATTCATTTCAGGGGGTTACCACCAACCATGCCAATTGGTTTTCTAAGTTGTGATTGGTGACCTCTAGTTTAATGTTGTTTTTTTTTTTCCCCAAATTTAGCTAAGAAAGTCCTCAGAGCTTATAAGCTAAAATGGAAAATAAAAAGATGTCTTCAACCAAAGATAAGACTTGAAAGCTCAGTTACATGTGGATATGGTATTAGTCACACCCACAATGCCCATCTTTTGATAGTACCGTATTTTGAATACAATCCTCTAACTCACTATTTGAAAGGTAACTTAAACATTTGGCATTTGGATTTTTGGAAAAGGTTTGTTGTTGAACTATTTTGAAATTACACATGCTCCAATCACATATTTGTTTGAAAAATAAGTTGCAATTTTGAATTAAATACGGCTCACCTTTCTTATTTAGAAAGAATTGCAAGCTTAGTTTTACAATGAAATTTCCAATGTAATTTCTCATGCAAAAAGGACAAAAAAAAAAAAAAAGAAAAAAAAAAAAGAAAAACAAAGGTTAAATTTGGCCCATGAGCCCGCTTTGTTTAAGCCATGAACTAAGAACCATTTTTTAGAAAATCCCTTTGGAAATGTAAATTTTGGAGAAAGAGTAGTTTATTTGAAGAAGGAATATTTATTTCAAAAGGTGAAAAGTTCAAAGGATTTTGAAAAGTAATTTTATTTTAAAAGGACAAAAAAGTTCCATTGATTTTTGTAAATGCTTTCTTATGAGATAAAAGTCTTGGAAAAGGTTTTTACGAGAAAAATCTCATGAACTTTTAGAAAAGTGCTTTTCACGGAAAAATTCCATGGGCTTATGAAAAATGTGTAAGGAAAATCCCATGATTTTTGGGAAAAAATTCAAAGGAAAATACCATGGATTTTTGGAAAATTGTTCAAAGAAAAATTTGTTTGTTTTTGTAAATTTATTTATTTTTGGGAAACAGTTTATCAGATATAAACATTGGTATTTGGATTTTTAGAAAAGGTTTATTTTGAAAGTATGTATGCTTCAATCACTTTTATATATATATATATATATAAAATAAGTCGCATATTTGAATTATATACAGTTGACATCTCTTTTTTTTTTTTTTTTCAAATTTTTTATTAATTTGATAGAATTTTTACATGAGAAATTTTATTTTATTTTTTTTCCGAATTTTTTAAGTAGTAAAAAAAAAAAAAAAAAAAAAAAAAAAAAAAAAAAAAAAAAACACTCCTTAATATTATTGGTGGGCAATTATTAAAATGTATACTTTTTTTTTTCCCTATATTATGTGTTTGTAAAGGTTTACAATTTTAATTTTCTAATAAACTTAGCACGGATGCAGTTACAAAAAAAATTAAAAATGTTTATTAATAAAAAAAATTAAGGCAATCAAAACAAGATGATGACGACAACCCAGTTTGCTGCCCAATTTGAGATGTTGATGACATCCATCCAAAATTGTTTTATTTTATTGGCTAGACATTTATTGACAACTAAAGGTATCGTTTTTATTCCAATTAACTCAACTGGTAAAGTTTCTAATGGTTAAATAAGAAACATATAATTCAATCTTTACCTACACCAAAAATCTATTGGTGTCTTGGTTTGATGATAAAAGAGCTATCATTAAGAGTGGACACTATAAATTGAAACTCTTAAGAAAAAAAAAAAAATAGAAGTACCTGATTGGGTTGTACACTATAAATTTTGATTGTGACCACCATAAATACTATTAAAAAAGATTCCTTTGGTAGCAATGTTTGTACATACAAGAGAAAGATTAATGGAAAATTTAAGTTTGCTCAAAGCAAAACTCATAAACTAAAAAATAGTCATAAAAATCCTTAAATGAGAGAGAATCAAATATGGTAGTAACTGAAGGGATGTAGGAGTCATGGTTTGACCCAAAGGTGGCCAAGAAAAAAGATATGAGTTCAAAATCATTAAGTGGCTGATCAAAAACAGCCAATGTGTCCACAAGACTAGTGGGTTTATGAAATAATCAGCAATAGATTAGTTACCTTTTTTTCAAGGTGGAAGTTAATAATGAAACTTCATTCTTCGAGTCTTGGATTGTGAAGTGAATATGCATTTTAGAGCTACCCAAACCTCCCTAGAAGTTTTGCATGTTACCATATATGTGTGCAAAAATATGTTCTAAGAGTGATGAATAAGTGCACTATAGTTAACATATGTTTTAAGTAACACGTATATTTATACTTTTTTTTTTTCATATTAATATATTATTGATGGATAATTCTTGAAATATAAACTTATATATTTTCCTACACAATGTGGCAGTAATAGTGAAATAAGGTTTGCAATTTCAATTTACTAAACTAGTTAAATTGAGAAATTAAGTATTTAAATGTTTTAAAATTATTCAAAATATTTATTTCTAATTACTTAATATACTTGTTTTTATATATATTTTTTCATTTTAAAAAATTAATTAATTGAGACTATTTTCGCTGTGCTTTTTGTTAAAAAAGATAAAATTTAAGAAGTGTATGCTTCATCTTAAATTGAAGAAAACACACACACATACAAATTAATCTTTTGTTGTAGAGTGCATATTCTTCCAAAGTAACGATAATTAAAATGAGCAAACAACAAATAATAATAAGATAAATATTTTATATTGGTTATTGCATTATTGGCGAATGGTGGTCAATAATAGAAATGTATACTTCATTTTTTCTCTATTATGTGTTTCCAATAATTTAATATTGGGGTTATCAAAAAACAATTTATATTAGGTAGCTATTTTGATTATTTAATAAGGTTAGCTTGGATGTAGTTACAAAATATTTTTTAAAAAAAATGTTAAATATTAGAGAATTTTGAAAAATTCAGGGGGTCAAAATGGGGTGATATGGTATGAGGAGCTAGAAAATGGGTACAATAAGCTTTCTAATGACACTTAATTTGAGTTAAACAAGGGTAAGAAGGCCAAAAACTAAGTTCACATAAGTAGAAAGAATCATGTGAAACCCAGGGTAAATAGTTCAAAATAAGCATGATGTGCCCACTTTGCACATAAATTTTTGAGAAAATTATACTTTATCATCTTAAACTATGCCATAATTTACACTTTGCACTCTAAATTATGTGAATGCACAGTTTGCACCTTAAACTATGACTATTGTTACACTTTACACCTCCGTCGTTAGTTTTATTGTTAAATTGGATAGAAATATAAAACACGTGATTTGCACATATGTATTACTTAAGTAGGAAAACAAAACTTTTTTTTTTTTTTTCCAGCTCTCTCTTGTGCTATGTATTAGCCCCTACCAACTGCTCCACCATTGTGTGTTAATTGATTACTTACTTTTTTTTTCCTTTCTTTATTTGATTGCCACTAGGCTCACCCCTTAACCCAAGCCCTTTCTCATCACAAAAACTAAAATCGTTCTCTATTAGATTCCAACTACTTTTTATTTTAGAGCAGTTCACGATTCCCACACCCTTTTTTCACCTCATCAATTCTCTTTCCTAGTATCATTCACAACACTTCCATAAGGACCATGACTAAGCTACAACAACCTCATAGCAGCATACACACAATCAAAACTACCAAATATGATTTTGATTTGAGGATTTAGGGTTGTAGGGATTTTGATTTAGGGATAGAGGCTGATACGCATGAGAGAGAGAGAGATGTACCAAACGCTCGTTTCTCTTCCGAGCCCAAACGATCGATCCAGCGCTGCAACCTCCAGCACTTGATCCCTCACTCTCCATCTCTCTCTCTGACCTCACTCTCCATCTCTCTCTCTGACTTTTACTCTCTCTCTCTCTCTCGCTTTCGCTCACTCACTCACACTCTCTCTCTCTTTCTCTCTCACTGTGTAGGGTGTCTCTTGTTAGAAATTGGGTTGGTTTTGATCCAACCCATAAGCCATGGCCCATGGATTGTCCACATGAGTTATCTGATAAGTAAGTTTAAATTTAAACTAATTGATATTGGTATGAGTTATCAATATCAGTAGTGGGGTAATTTAAACTTAATAGATATTGATATGGGTTATCAATATCAGTGGTGGAGTAATTTGAAACTTAAAAGATGAGATCTTTTAGAGATCACATATATCTGATAGTAAGTGAATCTCTACTAGTATTTAAATACTTCTACATCAGTCAGATAGAGGTCATATAGACACATACCTTTGGTGGGACAGATCACCAAATTGCCGGATTTTGTTCTTTGCTTGCTTTACAAACTCCTCACGATCTTCTTTGTAGAACACCTCCAAGTTGCAGGAAAGGCTACTAGAGTCTCTCCTAATTTTCACGCTCCAAATTCTAGGGAACAGTAAATGGTGTCCTAGAGAGATGACTTATTTTGAGAGAGAACTCAGAACTATATGTATGTTCAATTTGAAACTTAAAAGATGAGATCTTTTAGGGATCACATATATCTGAAAGTAAGTGAATCTCTACTAGTATTTAAATACTCCTACATCAGTTAGATAGAGGTTAGACACAGTGAGTGAACATACGTATAGTTCTGAGTGCTCTCTCAAAATAAGCCATCTCTCTGGGACACCATTTACTGTTCCCTAGAATTTGGAGCGAGGAAATTAGGAGAGACTCTAGTAGCCTCTCCTGCGATTTGGAGGTGTTCTACAAAGGAGATTGTGAGGAGTTCGTAAAGCAAGCAAAGAACAAGATCCGGCAATTTGGTGATCTGTCCCACCAAATGTATGTGTCTATATGACCTCTAGTAAAGTATATATTTTTTCAACATTAGTATCAGAGCCGTTTTATGCTTGTTTTCACTCTTGAATGATGTCATGATCTCTAAAATATATAATTCTATATGCATGCTAAAATTAAAAGTTTAAGTAATTTTTTTAATTTTTTAGATCTGTAATTTTTTAGGCATGTTATGGCATGTAGAGAGAGAAATAAAAAGCTGTAATTTTTTGATTGTTTACATGTAATCCGAAATTTACAGGCTTATTTTGACCCATTAAATCTTATTTAATGTCAAAAATTTTTAATGGTTTGAAAGTACATTCCATAAGCTTTAAAATGACAGTTTACATGCTTAATTTAGACTTTAAATGAGAAAGTTATGGTCTTTTAAAGATTATGGTTGTATTTGATAAAATCTGAAAATTTGATGTCTAAAGTGGAAGACGATGAACAATAAAAGGAAAATTGTTTTGTAATAGTGTACCGTGCGGGCTTCACTAGCCACTAACTACTAATTGTTTGGGTGGTTATCTAATAAAAAAAAATTATAATAAAATAAAAGAGCCCCACGTTTAGTGTATTAGTTACACTTTTGATAAGGATATTGTGTAATGTGTAGAGCTCCACGTTGATGTTAGCCCCACCTGCGTGTGCGTGTACCAACTGATTATCCTTGTTTCTTTTAACAAGGATATTGTGAAGATCACGTTGGGTATCACAAATTGTTGCTGTTTCCTTGAACAAGGAAACTGTGCAAGTGATAAGCCACACGTAAGTGGCTGTGTGGGTTTGTAATATTGTCTACAAATACTGTGTGAGTTTGTAACATAGTTACAAAGGAATTGAGTTATATGAAAACTTAATATATTACTTGCACAATTAATCATAACTCGTATAGTGGGCTTTTTTATTTTTAATTTATAGTAAAACTATATATATTCTTAATTTTGTTTAGACCACATTTTTTCTAATGTGACATATGTGTAGTTGTAGTGGCATTTTTCTTTTATTGTGATGTTAAAATATAATTGTGATAACATGAGAAAATTGTGAAATTAATTTTCTAATTTTCTGTATAATTATGCATGTTTTTAATCTTTTAATTAATTTATGATGTCTTTTTAACATATTGTGATATGATTGAATTGATATTATATGAATGCATTATGTGATGAATATATGTCCAAAGAGTTTATGAGACTTTGTGGCTCTTCTCTATAGTTAGAGATTATATTGGTAATTTATGCGACATGTATATTTTTATTTATTGTTATTGTGGATGGATAAGACAATTTTGAAATTATTTGGAAACGTGGCATCCCAATTTTTTAATTACAAATAGAATCTTTGTAGTAGGGTACTTGAATATGTATTTTTTTTTTTGGGCCAATGTTTTTTGGCAATTTTTTGGGCCATTGTTTTTGGCAGTGTAATTTAAGGCTATGTAATTTAATTTTGGAAGCCATGTAAGGGGATGTGTTTCATGGTTACCTATAATTTTCAAATTTTGTCTTAGCATGTAGTATGAAATTACCAATAGGGCTTATAGTGGA
Organism: Quercus suber; assembly: GCF_002906115.3. NCBI lineage: Eukaryota > Viridiplantae > Streptophyta > Magnoliopsida > Fagales > Fagaceae > Quercus > Quercus suber. Next base: position 115,192 of record NW_027069681.1, on the reverse strand, counting down.
GCCTATGCACAATGTGTTGTGCACAAAGATGTATGGACACATGTTATATGTATGATTTAATATGTGGATGATGTGATGTTTTATTCTTCACAAAATTTTATTTAAAAATCAATTAGATGTGTTATTCCAATTTACATAGTGAGAGATCATTATGAGCTTAGCGAAATTTTTGATCTTACTATGTAGAAAGGAATATCATGGTCTAGTTGGATTTGTTTGGAAATAAAATTTAAAAATGTATGTGCTAATGTCAACTTGTGTAATGAATGTAGTGAACATGGCCACTAAGAATGTAATTGCTGATCTAACTAAGGGAGAGAAACTAGATGGAACCAACTATGATATGTGGCATAGAAAAATTCAATATCTGCTTAATGAACAAGAGGTCCTTGAAACCCTAACCAATGTGATGATGCAACCTGAAAATGGGAATACTGCCCAATATCACCGTGACTTAGAGGCCTATGAGTCTTGGGTTAAGAAAGATCGTTGTGCACGCTTCACTATGCTGAGTAGCATGCACAATGATCTTATTGGGGAGTTTGAGAACTACCCAAATGCCCAAGAGATGTGGAACCAGCTTAAGATTGCCTATAGAGGGACTTCAGCAACTAGGTTGCGAGCTCTTACTTTGAAGTTTGAGCAATATATTATGGATTCAAAGCATAGCATAGCTGAACATCTAAGGACAATGTCTGCATTGATCCATAACCTAAAGGTTGCTGGCAACAATCTCTCTGATGAACAACAGGTCACAGCTGTGATACATTCATTGCCTGAACCTACTTGGGGGCAAATGAAGCTTGTTTTGACACGTAGTGAGAATATCAAGACTTTTGCTGATATTTCTCGTCATCTCGAGCTTGAGGTAGAGCGCATGGGAGCACACCAAAACACCCTCCTTGTCGCCCAATCTGGGCAGTGGAAGGCATTCAGGCCTAAAAGCAAAGGACAAGGGAGGAATGCCAAAGGAGCTGGTAACCTTGGGCCTAAAGAAGGCAAGATAGCAAAGCGCTAAAAGGGCAAATGTGCTAAGAAGGACAAGGCAAAGATCAAGTGCTACAATTGTGGTAAGAAGGGTCACTTCGCTCGTGAGTTCACTAAGCCGAAGAAGGTATCCATTCTTAACAACTCTGCTATTACTTATGTTTGTATACATGTTTTTGTTGCTCATACTATTCTTGAGTGGATTGTAGATTCAGGAGCAACCAAACATATAGCCAGAGATAGAGTTGGGTGTGTGGATTACAAAAAGATACCAACAGACACGCAGTACGTTACTTTGGGTAACGAAACTCAAGAAGAAGTCATAGGAGTTGGAACCTACCAAATCAAATTGCGTCTGGGACGTACGTTACTTCTTCATGATGTGCTTCATGCACCTGGTGTCCAATGTAATCTATTTTCAGTACTTACTATGCTTAGACTTGGATTTAGTTTCCGTTTTGATGGTCCTTAGTTGGATTTTTATTTAAATAAACCCTTGTATGGACATGGTTATTTATCTAATAATTTCTTTATGTTGGATTTAGATCATTCCTCCTTTTCTTTTATTGCTCATAATGATGATATTTCTGATTCTGTAATGTGGCATGCTAGACTTGGACACATAGGAAAAGATTGATTGGCTAGACTAGCTAGAGAAGGCCTATAGGGGTCTATCACTAATGTAAGTCTACCTATGTGTGAATCTTGTCTAGCTGGAAAGGCCTGTAGAAAGCCTTTTGGTAAGGCTCCAAGGGCAACTCATCCTTTGGAATTAGTCAATTCGGACATATGTGGACCTATGAATGTTAAGGCACGCCATGACGCCTCTTATTTTCTCACATTTATAGATGACTATTCACGTTTCAGTTATGTCTATCTGATCTCTCATCGTTTTGAAGCATTAGATTACTTTAAGCGCTTTATGGCAGAGGTTGAGAATCAGAAAGAAAGGAACCTAAAGGTTTTTCGAACTGATAGGGGTTGTGAATATTTGTCTAAACAGTTTCAGGAACTGTGTGAGGAAAAAGGGATACGCAAGCAATTGACAATTCCTGGTACTCCACAACAAAATGGTGTTGCAGAGAGAAGGAACCGTACTCTATTAGAGATGGTTAGATCGATGATGGTGCAAGCTAACTTACCAATTTCGTTTTGGGGGGATGCATTGTTGACTGCTGCCTACATCCTTAACCGTGTGCCTTCTAAGTCAATTCCCACAACACCATATGAGTTATGGACTAGTGCAAAACCCAATTTGAAGAACTTATGACCTTGGGGTTGTGCAGGTTTTGTTCACAGTACTTCCTATAAGTATGGGAAATTGGGCCCTAGAGCAAGTAAGAAAATCTTTATAAGATATTCAGAAAACTCAAAGGGGTATGTAATGTATGGTGAACATTCTGATGGTGGAATGACTGAGATAGAGTCTCGTGATGTCAACTTCATTGAAGATGATTTTCCAAACATCAGTGAAGCAAAACAAAATCTTCAGCTTTATGAGCTGTAAGAACTTAAAGGTGTCATACCATCTTTGGGTAAGGGTGGAGAATCACAACTTCATCCTAAAATCGCCAAAGATAGTGGGAGTGATTTTGCTCCTAGTGGGAGCAAACCACTAGATAGTGGCACACAAGGATCCAAGGTACGTAGAAGTGAACGTGGAACTATTCCCCGTCGTCATTTTGAGATTGAAGGGGAATCTTTTATATGTGATTCACTGGACCTTGATAAGCCTGCTTCCTATGAGGAAGCATTAGCTTCACTTGCTTCACATGAATGGATAATTGCTATGAGGGATGAGATGGATTCTATGTCAAAGAATCAAGTTTGGGAGTTGGTTGACCTTCCGCTTGGGTGCAAGACCATTGGAAACAAGTGGGTTTTAAAAATAAAGCGCAAGGCAGATGGATCAATTGACAAATATAAGGCTCGTCTCATGGCGAAAGGCTATACCTAAAGAGAAGGGATAGACTATGATGAGATTTTCTCCCTAGTGGTGAGATTTGTCTCTATTCGCCTTATTCTAGCTATTGTTGCACATTTGGATTTGGAACTCTTCCAAATGGATGTAAAGACTGCATTTCTCAATGGAGAACTAGACGAGGAGATCTATATGGATCAACCTATTGGCTTTGAGGTCAAGGAATAAGGGCGCAAAGTGTGCCGCTTTAAGCATTCCATTTATGGCCTAAAGCAAGCGTCTAGACAATGGTATTTCAAATTTCATAAGGATATTATTTCGATTGGTTTCGAAATGATGGAAGAAGACCATTGTGTGTATGTCAAATGATTAGGAAAGAGTTTACTTATCCTGTCTTTGTATGTGGACGATATTTTGTTGGATGGAAATGATATGGGGATGATTGTCACCACCAAAAGGTGGTTGTCCTCTATTTTTGAAATGAAGGACATGGGAGAGGCTAATTATGTGCTTGGAGTTAAGATCTTCAGGGATTGCTCAAAGAAGCTTCTTGGTTTGTCTCAAGAATTTTACATAAAGACAATCTTAAAGCGATTCTGTATGCATAATTCCAGACCCATAGACACTCCAATTGAGAAGGGACATACATTAAGCCTAGAAGATTGCCTTAAATCAAAAAAGGAAAAGAGAGAAATGGCAAGAGTTCCCTATGCAAGTGCAATTGGAAGTCTGATGTATGCTATGTTGTGTGCTCGACCAGACATCTGTTTTGTAGTTGGTATGGTTAGTCGTTATCAAAGTAATCCATGACCTGTTCATTGGCAAGCAGTTAAGAGGAATTTTTGATACCTTCGTGGGACATTGGATCTCATTCTTTGCTATCAGGGTGGAGATTTGAGATTGAGAGGTTATTCTGATGCTGACTGGGCCAGTGATAGAGATGAGCGCAAGTCCACTACAAGTTATGCATTTCTACTTAGTGGTGCACCTATCTCTTGGTGCAGTAAGAAACAGTCTTGCATTGCTTTGTCCACAATGGAGTCTGAGTATGTTGCTTGTTCAGCAGCAACACAAGAAGCTATTTGGTTAAAGAGATTTTTCCAAAGCCTAAGGGTGACATCTCTTGCAGATGAAGCTGTAAAGATGTATTATGATAATATGGTAGCCTTGTCTCATGTTAAAGATCCTAAGTATTATAGCAAAAGCAAACACATACAAACTCGTTATAACTACATTCGTCTTGCTATTACACAAGGAGAGGTGATCCTCCAACATATCTCCACTAGCAAAATGGTGGCTGATCCACTTACTAAAACCATTGCTAGAGATGCCTTTTAGGCTCATGTTAGGAGTTTGGGACTTTGTAGGATTTGATATGTTTTTGGATACCTTATGGACATTTATGTTTATTCATACTTTATGCAATAATGATTCTATTCATTTTGATTCATCTTGTGATGTGATTGATATTGCATATTGAGCACACATTATTTGAGAATATGTCACGAGGTTTAGATCGGTTTACTCACATAGACGATCACTCTAGCGCTTAAGTAGCGAGCAGGATGAGACATAGTGATCACTTTGTTTTTCTGTAAATCAAGTAAGTGATCATCTTGATGATTAGGGAAGCGTGCAAGATAATATAATGAATGTCGCCTTAGCTAGCCTAAGATGAGACTTATGGGAGTCGCACTTGAAGTGTATCCACAACTTCATGAAGCCTAAATAAAGCCAAATGTGAGATCTTGGACAGGAACTTGATGTGTAACTGTGCTGAGAAACTTAGGTTGGTTGTTTTTGTGGCAATTGGACTAAGATTTGTATGGTGTTTGAGTGTGACAAGCCCAGTTAAGTGGGAGCTCCACCGTAGCATACAAATTATACTATATGTGCTATAGCCGACCAATTAAGGGAGTGATTGGATAGATCCCTTCTCCGTCACTATGTGAGCCCTAGTCGACCAATATATGGTCCATTTTATGCCCTTTTTCAACCTAGAACTATGTCATGAAGTGAACGTTTGATGTCGCTACTTTAGCATGTCATCTCAGGGCCATGATATATACGGTCTCGTGGAGCATGTATAGGAAAGCGGTCAAGTGTAAATGAATTGACATGAGTGTCTGGAGAAGATTATTTAGAACACACCATTTATTTTATGGCTTATAGCCCGAGCGATTATGAGGAATTTTTTTTTCAACATAATCATGAGCATATTATATGGTATTGGATCAAGTTTTGCTTTGAGTTTTGAACTCATGAGGGATTAAAGGAAACTTGATCAGGTGTGATCAAGTAATTTGGGGCATAGACGAGATACTATGAGTGATGTACCATGTTAGTTTAGATGGTGACTTAATATAGTACTCCTACCCTACACCTTCTCGTTAGGTCACACACTCCATTTTTTTGTATAAAGAGAGGATTGGACAAGAGATTGAGAGGAGCCAGTTTTGACTGTAATACCCAGTGTGGACGAGTGGGAGATGTTAGAAATTGGGCTGGTTTTGATCCAACCCATAAACCATGGCCCATGGGTTGTCCACATGGGTTATTTGATAAGTAAGTTTAAATTTAAACTAACTGATATTGGTATGAGTTATCAATATCAGTAGTGGGGTAATTTAAACTTAATAGATATTGATATGGGTTATCAATATCAGTGGTGGAGTAATTTGAAACTTAAAAGATGAGATCTTTTAAGGATTACATATATCTGATAGTAAGTGAATCTCTACTAGTATTTAAATACTCCTACATCAGTTAGATAGAAGTTAGACACAGTGAGTGAACATATGTATATTTCTGAGTGCTCTCTCAAAATAAGCCATCTCTCTGGGACACCATTTACTGTTCCCTAAAATTTGGAACGTGGAAATTAGGAGAGACTCTAGTAGCCTCTCCTGCGACTTGGAGGTGTTCTATAAAGGAGATCATGAGGAGTTCATAAAGCAAGCAAAGAACAAGATCCGGCAATTTGGTGATCTGTCCCACCAAAGGTATGTGTCTATATGACCTCTACTAAAGTATATATTTTTTCAACATCTCTATTAGAAAGCTCAACCACCGGCGAAAAAGAAATGGATGATCCAAGAAGAATTGTGACCGGGTGATCTGACACAGGGGACTTGGGTTAGGGTTAGGGATTCCATTCAATTTGGTTCAGATTTGGGGATTTCTCTCCATTTTTATTTTTTTAATTTTTTCCAAAAATAAAATTATTTCCTGTCTCTCTCTCTCTCTAGAGTCTAGAAGGGTCTGTAGCTATTTTTGAGAACATGCAACTGCGGATGGGAATTGTCCATTTGTTGACTTTACATTGCAACCAACACCGCACAACTATTTCAATATCAATTAAAATTAAAACATGTGACAGATATTTTGTTTTATAACTAATAAAAATGAGTTCCTATTGGTTCAACTCGTATAGAGTTTTTTCTTAACACAAAATATGAACCGGTGTGTTTGACATATAAATTTATCTATCCCAAAAGAAAAATATCAATCACCATCTAAAATGATCCTAACTTTATAAATTCCTCATCATGAGAATAATGTTTTCAATTGAAAACGTGAGGACCATCTCGTGGTTAAAATTCGAAACTGGACCCCCCCGCCCTATATGATCTCCTACCGACCTCCGGAATAAAGGCTAGATGTTCGAAGGTCAACATTTCGTTTGTACAAAACTGTCAACTGTGGTGTTCATTTGTATAGGTAGCATCTCGCAAAAGAAGTATCAACCCAATACTATATACATATTCTTCTTTTACCACTTCTTTTTTTCTTGACAAATAGCTTGAGCATATTGCTAAACTTAAACCATGGAGAAAATTGCTTTTTGCCCATTTCTGAAAAAAAATCTAGCATTTTGCCATCTTTCTCAAACTAATTAGGGAAATGCTCATCTTTTAAAAATCGAGTTTCTGAAAATCATTTTAGGGCCTATAGCGGCGTTTTTAAGGATCCTATAGTGACGTTTTAAAGACCTATAGTGACGTTTTGTAACTCGATTTTCATAAAGTTGAGTTATATGCAATTTTTTTTCTTTTCTTTACCTATAACTCGACTTTATGAAAATCGAGTTACAAAACGTCACTATAGGTCTTTAAAACGTCACTATAGGGTCCTTAAAAATACCGCTATAGGGTCTAAATCGATTTTCAGAAACTCGATTTACAAAAGAGGGCAAAACGCTGGATTTTTTTTCAGAAAGGGGCAAAAAGCAATTTTGTCCCTTAAACCATATTTATTAACAGTTATTATAGTAATAATACAGATACTATATCCTAAAGTTTGTATGAAGAGTGAAGACGTGCTTAACTCGTGTGATAAGACTATAATAAGAAAAAATACATACCTAGTGGATGGTACCGGGCAGAAGGTGATAACGTAGTCTGCGGATGCACATGTGAAGGTACTGGTGCCATCACCGTAAGCATAGCTGTAAGCGTATGGGCACAATCCAAATAAAAATCTTTGTTCCAATGTGTGTATTGTCCTATAATCCACCAATCGCGGTATGTGACACGTCTTTTCTTCTTTTTCTTTTTTTTTAATTAGACATACAATATATTATAATTGATACAATATAAAGTGGAACAATTTTATTGGGACATAACATTTTTTGTTGGTCCTCCAAAGAATAAAATACCAGGCAAAATCCAGTAATATTCAGCATACACATGAGATATGAAATTGTGGGAAAGTATCGAAGTCTATTAATGCTAAAAACAAAAGTATCCCCATTTTTTGGGTTAATAACAGAAATGAACCAGCCCAAATTCAGGTGGCATATTCTAAATGGTAAATGCCACTGGTGAGCAAGGCTTTTAGTCATTGAGCACTTTGAACAGAGAGGAGACCCACCTGGAGATGATGGCAAGTATGAAAGTAAAAGCTGGAGTCAGATCAACCATTGCTGAGGCCAAAGTTGGAGAGCTGTACCCTATACCAGTAAACATGAAGCTCTGCACACAGCAACTATAAAACCCACTAAAAATCATGATTGATTATAGATAAGTGTAATCAATATTCGGTTCATAGTTAAATAAAAGTTCTCGAAAATAAAATTAGCGAGTTACGCTTTGAGAACATGTTTCGAACGGCACCGTGACAGCAACTTCCTGGCCTATTGTATACAGTACTTTTCCCTTTACTTCCTGGGTTTGTTCCTATTGCTGGTTGTTTTGGGTCTTGCGTAATAGGCCTATTGTATACATCTCGACCACCCTGTACCACTAATTCAACGCCTTGGGATGAATCACAGCACGACTGGGTTCCCGGTGAACCAGGTCCTGGCTTTCGATTCGTGTTGCACAAAGGACAGGGCTTCAGAAGCGAACCTCCAATGTTGTATGGCTCATTCAACGAAGAGTACTCGATACAATTCACAAGCACTAATATAAAAGCCAATATTGTAAAGAGGACAGACCATTTGTACTCCATTTTCTAATGTAAAATCAAATAAACAATTAATGGTGATGGTTGGAAAAAGGTCTGTAACTTCACTATTTAAGAGGCTATCAGAAGTTGCTGCATATAAACTTAGAGCTGTACTGGCTGCTGAAAGAAGGAAAAGGGCAGATAGTGGAAGTCATAAATTATTTATTTATTTTAGTCACTATACTAATCTCTTTACCTTTTTGGTACTTTTATCTAATCAATAAAGACACAACCTTTTGAATAAAAAACAAATTGTTTTTATTTTTTATTTTTTTATTTTTTTAATTTTTATAGTAAATTTGAATATATCATGTGTAGACTGAAAAGTGTATGAGAATATTGAGATTAACTACTGTGAAAATGGAGAGAGAGAAAGAAGCTCTGAAGAAAGTGATGCGCTGGAGAGAAGTACCAAGAAATTTAAAGATAACCATTGTGATGAGGAATGTCAATCTGGAAACTCTGGAACTAATGCTTATACATTTAGGAGCTATAAGGATAAGTTGGTGGGGGATATTCCAGGGGCGTACGAACAAGCCTTTGGCTTTGAGGCTTTCATGGAGGATGAAGCAGACTCGGACTGTGAAGAGTCTAGTCTCTGTGAAGGTATGGTGGCGGTTTCTCTGTCAAAAGAAGAAAAGATCAGAATCCGTGTACTGTGGGGAAATGCCATCATTGTCAAAACGTTTGGGCGAAAAGTGGGTTTTCTTTTTCTGTCAACTAAATTGCGATCTATGTGGAGGCCATCTGGAAGAATGGATATCATTGATCTAGGTAACGATTTTTTTCTCGTTAAGTTTGAGCTGAAAATTGACCTAGACGTGGTCTTAAAAGGGGGTCCCTGGTTTGTTGGCCAACAGTTTCTTGCCATTAGGAAATGGGAGCCGGAGTTTAAGGCGGAGGAAGCTACTCTTTCCTCTGTGGCTGTTTGGATTAGGTTGCCTGGATTACCTATTGAGTTTTATGAACCCACCATTCTCAAGAAAATTGGTCGGGCAATTGGTCCTGTTTTGCGTATTGACTCTTTTACAGCGAATGGTGCTAGAGGCCGTTTTGCTAGACTGTGTGTACAGATTAACATTGATCAACCCCTCATCAATACTGTAAAAATTGGTAAAATGTCTCAGCCTGTCCAATATGAAGGGATCAACATGCTTTGTTTTGCATGCGGCCGTTTAGGTCATCGTATGGATAATTGTCTAGCAGTGGTTCGAAGCAATGCAGGGACTAATACAAGGCCCCCTACACAGTCACCACCGGAAAACCAAATGGCCTCTGATTCGTTGGTGTGTGACCAGGCCGGGGATCCTTTGAAGGATCATACTACTTCCAATGCTGATGTGGTGTTGGAACAAGTGGGCAAGGTGTATGGTGAGTGGATGGTTGTGGCACGTAAGAAAAAACCCAACGGGAAGAATAGCACCCACTCAAATGGAATCAGAGTTGATGAGACTAAGGGGCAGGATGTGCCACCAAATCCAAGGGATCCCCAAGCAATCCCTCGTGATGCGGCCCCTGACACCAGAAAAGACATGAAGCGTAAGGCTTCTATGTCTAATGCTGGCAAGGATAGACACCTTGGAGGAAATAGTCAGGATAAGATTGGCTCTAGTCAAGGTCCAATTAAGGGCAATAAGGGGCTTTCCTATAAAGCTTCCAGTACCTTATCTAAACCAAACCATAGGAAATCTGTTGCTGACTGCGTGGTGAACCATAGTTTGGGTTGGGATCAAAACCCTTGGCTTCCTAAGACCCTACATAACACTAACTCCCTTTTTTGCTTCGGTGCTGGGTCCTCTGAAAATGACTTCTCAAGACTTCCTTTGGGCAAGACTTCTGAAAGGGGAAATAATTCCTGTGGGGAGGTCAACTATTGCGGGAATCCAAAGGGACCCGACGGAGATCATGGGGTGGTCCAGTACAGAGGAGATGGAGGCATGGAAGAATATCTTCCCGTTAACAGAGATCAGTGCACGACTGGGGTATCTTCCGATGACGGACGAGGCGTGGTTCACCACTCCAAACCCATATTGGCACTTCTTGACGGATCTGCCAAAGTTTCCTCCGTTGATGTCTCAGCTGCCAGGGCATCTATTCGAGCAACCCCTTTGCGAAAAATCGCTGAGTGTCCTGGAGGAAATTTTTCTGGAGCCGGAGATTTCGCAGAGGAAAATCCTCCTAGAGAAACCCATCGAAATGGCCATCATGGGAAATCTGTTCAAGGTGAAGCTTCTGCAGTTCTCAGTCCTTTCAATAGCTCTCACTCTCAATATCTGCAGCAACATGGGTCCGTTAGGTGTGTTGAAGCATGTGGTGAATCTTTTCTCGGAAATCATTCGGGTGAAGAGAGAGTTGAAACAAACATGGAGGTTGAGGGAGACGGGTGAGGACCCTTCCCCGACTTATTTTGATTCCTGGTTAAATCTAAATCCTATTATGAATATATTAATATGGAATTGCAGAGGGGCAATGAAGCCCAACTTCAAGAAGACTGCACTGGATATTATTGAATGGCACCAACCTACTATCTTTGTCGTTACAGAAACTCGGATTGATGGGCCGAGAGCTGATAGCATTATTAGAGGCCTGCCATTTGATGGGGCTTACTTAACTGAAACTATTGGTTTTGCTAGGGGCATCTGGCTTTTATGGCGTTCTGAACTTGTGGATATGGACATTCTCTCTGCCACTGAACAAGAGATTCATACCATTATTCAGGTTAGATCCTCCTCTCTTACTTGGCTTCTTAGTGCTATTTATGGTAGTCCCCGTTTTAGGGAACATAGCTTGTTATGGAACAATTTGAAAATTCTTTTTGTTAGACATAATCTTCCGTGGGCGGTGATGGGGGATTTTAATGATGTCACAAAGGAAGAAGAAAAATATGGGGGCAATGGGATTAATTGTAGAAGGGTTAATGCTTATAATGAGTGTATGAATTTTTGTAATTTGCTTGATTTGGGGTTCTTTGGTCCTAAGTTCACTTGGTCAAATTGTCGGGAGTTCTCTGAGTTAATTCAACAAAGGCTTGACAGAGTTTGGGTGAATCCCGGTTGGAAACTTTTATACCCTGAGGCCAGTGTTTCTCACTTGGCTCGTATTAGTTCGGACCACTGCCCTCTTCTCTTATCTCTGTTGCCGAATCTTGGTCAAAGGGGTCTTCGCCCATTTCGTTTCCAGCCTATGTGGTTAAACCATGATGGTTTTCCTGGTGTTGTGAGGGAAGCGTGGGAAGGAAACAGTCAGGATGTTTGCTTTGCAGTTGAAAATTTTACTCGGAAGGCTAAGACTTGGAATAAAGAGGTTTTTGGAGATATCTTTTGGAGGAAAAGGAATCTAACTACGAGACTCCTTGGTGCGGAGAAAGCCCTTGCAAATAACCCATCGCAAAGATTGATTGATATTCATAAGTTTCTTTCTGGGGAGATGGAGAAGATTCTTGTTTTGGAAGAGGAGTTGTGGGGAATGAAAGCTAGGATTAATTGGCTGATTCAGGGTGAGCGCAACACCACTTTCTTCCATATCACCGCTTTGAATAGAAGGAGTAGTAATCGCATTGTTGGCATAAATGATTCTAATGGAAACTGGATTGTTGATATTGACAGAGTAAAGGAGATTTTCCTCATGGGGTTTAAAAAACTCTATTCTTCCGAGCAGGTCTTTTGTGAGAGAACCTTTCAGAACCCCTTTCTATTTGAAAATTCCCTCTCGGACTCTGAGGCCTTTAATTTGACCTTGCCTCCCTCAGATGCTGAAATTCTATTTGCCCTCAATTCAATGAAAGCTTTCAAAGCTCCTGGACCAGACGGTCTCCATGCTGGTTTTTTCCAGAGATTCTGGTTGGTTGTTGGGGACTCTGTTAAAATGGAAGTGAAAAGAATTTTTCAGACTAAAAAGGTTCCTCAATGTCTTAACAGAACCCTTATAGCCCTGATTCCGAAAAATTTGGGCCCTGAAACAATTAGTCACTTTAGACCCATTAGTCTCTGCAATACTTTGTACAAAGTTGTGTAAAAAATTCTTGTTCTAAGAATGAAGCATCTTATGCCTAGTCAGTTTTGCCCTTCCCAAACTGCCTTTGTTGTTGGCAGAAGAGGTACAGATAATGTTATTGTGGCCTAAGAACTCCTCTATGCAATGGAAAGGATGAAAGGGCGGACAGGTTATATGATAATAAAGATTGACCTTGAGAAGACTTATGACCGTTTGGAATGGGGTTTCGTGAGAAATATGCTTGCCAGTCTCAACTTTCACATGGACACGGTGAATTTGGTATTGAGTTGCATTTCCACTACATCTGTTTCCCTTCTCTTTAATGGCGAACAACTTGATGAATTCCAACCTTCAAGAGGGCTGCGGCAAGGAGATCCGATCTCTCCCTATATATTTATTTTATGTATGGAATTTCTAAGTGCTTTAATCAACAAGAAGTGTGAGGAGGGTGTTTGGGGCAGGGTTAAAGCCTTAAGGAATGGACCGGGCTTCTCACATATCTTCTTTACTGATGACCTTCTTTTATTTGCCAAAGCTACACAGGAGAACTGTGAAGCCATTTTTGAGGTCTTGGAGGAATTTTGCTCGGCAACGGGTCTAAAGATCAGTCGTGAAAAACCTAAAGTCTTTTTCTCTCCTACTGTGTCAACTGAAGATAGGGTGAACTTAACAAACCAGCTGGATATTTGCGAGACAAACAATTTGGGCAACTATCTTGGGTTTCCCTTGAGGCATAAAGGTAGAAATAGAAATGAATTCCTTTTTATTATCGATAGAGTTCAGGCCAAATTGGCTGGTTGGAAATCTAACTGTCTTTCTCCAGTTGGTAGACTTGTTCTTCTTAAGGCAGTGGTCACCCCCATTGTTGAATACTTTATGCAGTGCTGTAAACTTCCTATTAGAGTGAGTGAACGAATTGATAAGCTCACTCGTGACTTCCTTTGGGGCTCAAATGATGAAAGGCAGAGAATGCACATGGTCGGGTGGGATAAGGTGACAAATCCTACTTGCATTGGGGGGCTCGGCTTATTTCAAGTGAAAGCGAGAAATGATGCCATCCTTGCAAAATTATGTTGGCGTATCGCTTCGAATCTGGATGCGGCCTGGTCTCAAATGCTTTGTAAAAAATACTTGACCCCTGCCAGATTGAACGATAGGGGTAGAAAGTACCCCGCTTCTCGTACTTGGAAGGCTTATAAGATTGGAGGGTTGATTTTCAATAAAGGTTTGAAATGGGTTATTTCCAATGGGGAAGGTGTGAATGTTTGGAATGACTTTTGGCTGCCGTCAGGTCCGCTGAGAGGCCTAATACATGGTCCCTTGGTGGAAGGGGAAGGAAATATTTCTGTGAAAGATTTTCTGGCCTATGAGAGGAGTTTTTCTTTTGTTCTCCCTGATCTGATTGTGCAGGAAATAAGAGGCATACCCCCTGCTCTAAATTCTGCCTGCGAAGACATTCTCATTTGGGCTTTCTCCAAAGATGGTAATTTCTCCTTAATTTCAGCTTATCTACTTGCGAAAGATTTAAACCCCTTGAACCTTCCTACTTCTAAGATGTGGGTTTGGAAATCAAAAACCACGCCTTGCATCAAATTTTTCTTTTGGCTGTGCTTCCATGGCAGCATCCCCTGTAAAGAAGTCCTTGGTTCATGTGGTTTTAATCTTGATACTGTGTGTGAGCTCTGTGGTTGTAATTCTGAATCTATTATTCATATTCTTCGTGATTGTGATGTTGCGAGGAATGTTTGGAGGAATTTGGGTATAAACGATGATAACCAGGAATTTTACAATACTCCCCTTACTGTGTGGTTGAAGAAGAACTGTGAATTGTCTTTCTCGCTTGCTAGAACTGGGATTCCATGGAACTTCTTATTCCCACAAGCTGTTTGGCTTTTATGGCTGCACCGAAATAGCTATATTTTCAGGAATAAAAGAATTGATGAATCTCTCCATTTGCAGTGTATTAAGAAAAGTGTTGAGTTTTATGCTATTGTCCCAAATTCTTCTAACAAACCTCCTCGAACACAGATCCAAGTTAAATGGATGAAGCCCAATCCTGGTTGGGTAAAACTGAATACCGATGGGGCAGTTGGTGGTGCTCTCGGCAAGGCTGGTAGGGGTGGTGTGTTACATTGCAATAGAGGGAATTGGGTAGCTGGTTTTATTAGGAAGCTTGGTGCGGTGTCCAGCACTAAGGCGGAACTCTGGGCACTTAAGGATGGCCTTTTACTAGCTAAACAACTTAATATCCAGCATATTAACATTGAAATAGATGCTAAATATATTGTACATTTACTTTCTGACCCAAACACTATTAATCTGATGCTTGAACCTCTCCTAAATGATTGCAGGACCCTGATCAACTTGATGCCTAATTGCACTGTGTCCCACATATTCCGGGAAGCTAACAGTTGTGCGGATATTTTGGCAAAACTGGGAGCCGAGCTAGTTTCTGGCTTCCACATTTTGTATGAACCACCGCCTGTGGTGGAAAATGCGCTAGCTTTTGACAAAGCTGAGCTATTTTGTAATAGACTGATTATTTAATGTTATTTTCCTTCCGCTGTTTACCAAAAAAAAAAGAATATATCATATGTATTAGGACAAAACTTAGGTGCAATATTTTAGGTACTGTTCATTAGGTATTTCTCTTAAAATTCAGCCATATAACTACTTAATTAAAAAATATACTTTTATCCTATGAGAAAAAAATTCATATAGCAAAATTTTAAGAGGGGAACTTAAAGAACAATACTTAAGTATTGTACCTAAGTCTTGCCCTATCTACAATGAGTCCATCCATTTACGGATTTGTCACATATTAATTTATAAATAGTAATAATTGGATAATGGCAACGTAGAGGATAGAGTAACAACAATTATTTCGGATGTGTAAATAGATATGTTTATTTTATTAACTAACCTGATTTCCTTATTTTCCTAGAAAAAAAGAAAAAAGAAAAAGGACTTGACTTACTTTCAGACCTCGAGTCCTACCACTTCATAAGGACATTTATGGTCTTAAGTAAGCTCCAAGGGTTTGGTTTGACAATTTTACATCTCAGCTGTTCCATTTTGGTTTCATGCTTTTGGGGCAGATAGTAACTTGTTTATCCTCATTCACCCCTCTTGTGTGGTTTATCTTCTCCTTTATCTTGATGATATAATCATCATTGGCAGCAATTCTTCCTTTATCATAGGCATTATTCAGCAACTTAGTGCCATATTTGCTCTTAAAAATCTTGGTCCTTTGAGTTACTTTCTTGGTTTGTAGTTTAAGTACACTCCTACTAGTATATTTGTTCATCAGTCAAAGTATGCTCAGGATCTTTTCATCAAGTTCAAGATGCTTGATTGTAAACCTTGCTCAAATCCTTGTTCCTCTACTCATCACTTAGTTCCTGCTAATAGTCCAATTTTGCTTGATCCTACTATCTATAAGAGTATGGTTGGAGCTCTTTAATATATGACTTTCTCGAGGCCTGATCTTTCCTATGCTAATTGTTGATGCCCACTTTGGCAAGGAGGCCCAATAGTAGGAAGAAGCCCAACAATATCGGAGGAAAATAGTTAGTAAATTGAGAAGAAAACCATTAAGTTTGAATAGCAGGAATAATGGATCATATGCCTAGAAAATAGCAAATGAGCCTTAAAGAAAGTAAGCGGGCCTAAAGGAGCCCAAAGAAAGAAGTAGTAAACCCATGGGCATTATAAGAAATAGAAAGCAAGCAAGGATGGGCCAAAGAGGCCTGAAGTAATGAATTAAGTGAGTAAGGGGTTGGTAGGAAAGCCCATAAACCCCAAAAGTAAAGGATATGGTAATTTGGGCCGGGGAAGCCCAAAAGACTTAGCAAAGGCCCATGGGAATAAAGAATTAGAATGGACTGAGGATGACCAAGGAAATGAAATTGGCTGAGGATGCCCAAAAGGAAGAAATGGGCCAAGGAAGCCCTGAAGCAATGGAATGGGACAAGGAAGCCAAAAACAGCATGAATACTAGCCCAATGATAATACTGGGCCACTGGAATTAAGCAAAGGGAAAGCACATAGCAGGCCTAAAAGGGAAAGCATATAGCATGGGTCAAACAATAACACAACAGGAATGACAGAATGGCATGCCAGAAGTGCTAACAGACCCGTGAAAGAGGCAAAGAATGGATTAGAGAAGGAAAAGCCCATAATCAAGCAAGGCCCAGCCTAGAAAGGAAGTGAGACATAAAGAATGAAGGCTCAGAGACCCATTTACGCCATAAGAGGTCAAGAACGAGCAGCAGAATGTACAAACGAGCCTTTAGGTCATGGCAAACACATAAGCAGCAGATGAGCCATAGACACACATGGAAGTGGAGCACACACAAGGCTCAGGCACCACCAACTTGTACCCAACCAATACAAGAATGGTGGGCCATGGGTCAGAGGTAAGAGAGGGTATGGTCTGGCGGGGGAGGGGGGGAGGATGGATGCTGAATATATTGTACATTTACTTTCTGACCCAAACACTGTTAATCTGATGCTTGAACCTCTCCTACATGATTGCAGGACCCTGATCAACTCGATGCCTAATTGCACTGTGTCCCACATATTCTGGGAAGCTAACAGTTGTGCTGATATTTTGGCAAAAATGGGAGCCGAACTAGTTTCTAGCTTCCACATTTTGTATGAACCACCGCCTGTGGTGGAAAATGCGCTAGCTTTTGACAAAGCTGATCTATTTTGTAATAGACTGATTATTTAATATTATGTTCCTTCCGTTGTTTACCAAAAATAAAAAATAAAAACAACAGAGTTCATTAATTATTATTATTATTATTATTTTTTGGAAAAAAAACTGAGCACATTGATTATGAAAAATAAATTAGAGGGGTGTTTCAAGTTTCAACAACCAAGGGAATCGACTTCCTTTCCAATTTGATCATATTTGGTTCGAAGAAATATAAATAAATAAATTTTACTACACAGATTTGGGGAAAACATCGATTCTTGACTAATAATAAAGCATGAAGTCTACGAATAACTGAACACAATAATTAAAATACATCAATTAGGGGTATTTGGTTTGCCGTGTTGTGCTCTTGATATGATGCACGTTATCTTTATTTGGTTCATTTGATTTTTTCTAACATTACCGTAATCTAGAATTACAAAATATATCACATTATCTTAATTATATCACTTTTTTTTTTTAGAGAATCATATCACTTTTTTAAATTAAGGTAATTTTACATTACTGATAGATAGGATGTAATAATTTATAGAATGGAAAAAATTGTCCATACCAATAAATTTTATTTACAAAATTACTCTAATATATTTTGAAGCCCTAGCCCCTTTCTCATCAAACTCAAATCCCAGCCTCCTCTTTCTCTCTATAGAGCCCATTGTTTCAAATTTGATTTCATTGGACAAATTTCAATTTTGATTTTTGATTACCTGTATTGAGCCCAAGAGTTTCGATTTCATCTCTCTCTCTCTCTCTCTCTCTCTCTCTCTCTCTCTCTCTTTCTCTCTGTGCAAGAACATGAAGGGATGGTGGAGATTGGAGAATATTCTTGAATTTTGGTTTGTTCTTTGTTTGTTTGGTTGGTGAGAAAGTGAAGAAAATGACTAAATTTTGTTTATTTTTTGTGGATCTAAGTTGTTTGATTGGTGAGAAAGTGTGGGAAATGGAAAGAAAATTGTTTTATTTTCTATGGATTTGAGTTGTTTGGTTAGTGAGAAAGTAGTGAGAAAGTAAAATTGTAATAAAAATTTGTTATGTTATTTTCTGATTTTTAATTAATTTTTTTTTTTTTAGTTATGTAAAATGGATATTTTTGGAAATTCAAAAAGTTAAAATTGTAATGATCCTGTAAATGTTAAGAGCCAACCAAACACAGTAAAGTTATATTATTGTAATGAGAATACATGAATCTAATATTACAAGAATGTTACATTACTGTAATGTGACATCATGCAAACCAAACACCCCTTAATGTAGTCGTTAAATTCGACTTATCAAATATGATTGCCATGTATGAACTGTGTTCTTTTTCTTTTCTTTTTTTAGAAACTATAAACTGTGTTTTCAAGAGTATTTTTACGTTGCACAATAACTTTCACAACATTTTTCATAATATTTGAGTTGACATGTTTATATTAGTTTGCATTTGAGTCTGTTCGTTGATATTATTTTATTATCTACCATTAACAACTTGCCGCCTCAATAATTGTGAAATATTTTGTGACTCCCATTTAATGTTAACTAGCCTCCCATTGATTGCAAAAAGTAACAACATAATACAAAACGACAAAATAGAAAAAGAAGATAACAACCAGCCTAGACGTACCTCAAACCCTCATAGTCTCGTCTTTACTCCCTATATAAGAAACATACCTCTTTGAAAAGAAAGATGGTGATGAAATGAGAAAAAAATTGTGAAGATCAAAGAAACTGTGGAAATAAACTCAAGAAAGAGATAAAGAAGAAGAGATTAGAAAAAGTATGAGATTAATAAAAAATTACAAAAACAGAAATACATAAACTAAAAAATTAATAATTTGAACCATGTTAAAGGAAACAAACCTTTCTAAAATTGGAGATAGTGATGAAGTGAGCAAAAAGTTGAGGTAATCCAAAAGTCTATGCGAAGAAACTGAAAAGAGACATGTAGATGTATTTAAATAGATATGGTGTGTACTAATTTTGAGGAAAAAGATTTGTCAAATGTGTGAGATATATCTAAATAGAGATAGTATGTGCCAATTTTTAAGAAAAAATGATGCGTCAAACTTTTGAAATTTATTATAACTGTTTAGAAAAAAATTTGAAAAAATATTTTTAAAGTATTTAACCAAAAATTTTGGTGCCAAAAACTTGCGGCGATTTCATTTTGGAAATTAGAAAAAAGAAAAAACAAAACATAAATTTAATATTAGAAATGGGAGAGATAAAAGAGGCTAAAATTTAAAATTTTGAAAATGAGTAGTTTTACATGAGAGTCAGTGATATATTTTTACGAGATTGTCCTTAACTTTTGTCTTTGTTTAAACTTAGGTGCATGAGTATTTTTAAGTTACAAAAATGAGGATCCCAAATAAGAGAAGTCATTTAAATAATAAATATATATACTATTTAACAATTTATTGTGATTTTTCTCTGTTAACATTATCTCTAATTCTAACTTTTTTTTATATAATTATTAAATTAATCACTCCATTCATTTAGATTTTTCCATAAATAGGATTGTAGATTAAGTTCATTTAAGATTTTTTTTTTAAAAGGCCAAATAAATGGTAAAAGTTGATGATAATTATTGTTTTTCTTTAATAATATATGTAATATATTTAGTCTCACTTAGGATATATTATGCTCTTTCGTTAAATCTTTAAAACTCTCAACAAGATTTTTTTTCCCAAGTGCTTTTGTTAAATCTCTAAAGTCATGTACATGATTTTTTTTTTCTTTTAATCCATAGGTTATTACTATCTTATGGTTTGATTTGTAAGATTATTTAGCCATGTGTGTGTGCGCGTGCGTATGTGTATGTGAGTGAGTGTGTGAGAGAGACTTAAAACAAAGTATATGGAAAAAGTTTATCTTTAAATTGATTTGGAGGAAATTACTCTAACCCACCATGTAAAAATTGATAAAATCATTTATGTGTAGTTTTAGTCACACAACTTATTTAATAAATCATGTAACTTGTTTAAAGAATACACATGGATGGTTTATGAGTTGCCACATATTAGATTAGGATATCTCCAAACCAATTTGGACAAAAAAAATTTCCAACTAATATAATCATGTAAACTTAATATGAGCATAAACATAAACAAGGATAAATAAAATAAATTGGCGTAAATGCATTTTTAGTCCCTAAATTTTGGGCTCATTTCTATTTTTGTCCCTACATTTCTATTTTACCGCTTTTAGTCCCTAAAATGAAAAACAAGTTCCATTTTGGTCATTACCGTCACTCACTTAACGAAAATTACTGATGTGGCAAACAGAGTGCACTGTTGACACAATAAATGCTGATGTGTCCATTAAAATAATATTAAAAAATTTATTTGGTATTTAAAATATGCTGCTTTAGCATTTTAATTTAAAATTTTAAAAAAAGAAATTCCAATGTTCTAATTTTCTTTTCATTATTTTTTAGGAAGAATGTGTAGATTTTCTCATATTCTTCCCCCATAAAATGATTGATTGTTCTCCATGTTCTTCCCCAAGAACATGGTTGCCCAAAAAAATTAAAAACTCAAGATTTTCTTTTCTTTTCTTGCATTTTTTTAGCACCAAAACAGGGAAAAACACATACAAAAACCATGATCAAACTCAACAATTCTAACACAATCAACTAACAAAATTCAAACCACGGTCAGATCAAAAGCAAAATCACCAAAACCTAAAGCCGATTCTTATCAATAAAATACACCTAAACACAAGCCAATCCTCATCAGTTTTAGATCTGGTTAGAATTGAAACCCAAAATAAACATGAATTCAAATCTAATTTCATCTTAAACATGAACACAACCCAGAAAATTTAATCTTAAGAATACAAACTTAGAACACAACTAGAATACAAGATCACAAATACAATAACCTCCATAACACAAGAACACGCACAAACCCGAAACCTCCAGCAGATCAAACATCAAAACCCATTAAGACCAAAACGTCTCAAATCCAAAACACCAAAACATCTTAAATCCAAAAAACCAAAAATCCATTGAGACCAAAATCCAGCAATCACAATCTGATTGAGAGAGACCCACCGATTTGAGAGAGAGACATCAATCTGAGAGAGAAATTGAGTTGAGTCGTGTTGCCTTGCTCTTCCTCTAAACCTCGATCTGATAATTTCAATTATCCAAATCTAAAAAATAGAGAGAGAGAGAGAGAGAGAGAGAGAGTTAGAGAATGTCTTCGGCAAAGACAGCGCGGAAAAGAGGATCGTCGGTGACGGCATCGAAGGAGAATGGTACGAAGGTTGAAGAGCGAAAGGGCTGGGTTCACCGTCAATATGCTTCAAATCACCACTGATTAGCCACTCTCTCTCTAAACCCAAATCCAAACCACCGCCGACCTCCGCCCCTTTCTCTACCCAAATCCAAAGCACCACATCTCAGCCCCACTTTCTCTAAACCCAGATCAAAGCCATATCCCAAAAACTAGAACCTGAACTTAAAGAGAAAAAGAAATAAGAGAAAGCAAAGAGGGAGAGAGTGGAATTTGAGTCTTTGACCCGAAAGGGAGAGAGAGATAGGAAAATGAAAAATGAGTTTGCACAGTGTTTGAGTTTTGTGTTTATTGATGATGTTGTGTTTGGTTGACAAGAAAATTTAAGAAAAATTGAGAAAGTTACTGCAAGTTTTTTTTTCTTAGTCTTTAAAACTGAAAAGAAAAAAAAGGTTATTTTTTTAAATTTAAATTAGAATTGCAAAATTAAATTTTTTTTAAAATTTTAAATTAAAATGCTAAAGTGGCATATTTTAAATACCAATGAATTTTCTATAATATTATTTTAATGGACATGTTAGCATTTACTGTCCCAACAGTACATTCCGTTTGCCACATCAGTAATTTCTGTTATGTGAGTGACAATAAGGACTAAAATGAAACTTGTTTTTCATTTTAGGGACTAAAAACAATAAAATAGAATTATAGGGACCAAAATAAAAATGAGCCCAAAATATAATGACCAAAAGTACATTTACACCTTTAATTTTTTCAAATATCACATTTTTATTCTAAACATGTATAAGACAAATAAAATATTAAAATGGAGAACGAAATCAAAATATTGATATCAATATAATTGTATTCATGAACATAATCATTAATAAAAATATTTTGGTTTGTTATAGCTCTTATTTAATTTTGTATTTTCGTAATTGTTATAGAAATGTTTTAATAAATTGAGTGTAAATATTTAATATTATTAATATTGTACGGTATGAAACTCTCCCGAGCCCATTTGGGCTTTTCACCTTGAATTTCAACTTTACGACTTGGCCCATGAGCCCAACTTACTCATCTAAAACCAGGCTTTATGACATTAAGCCCGACCCAAAACCTTTCAAGCTAGTCACTACAATACATACACGCCACTGCCCATCGTCCGGGAATTGCTTGGCAAAATACGCCCCGGGCGGATGCATGATTGCTCGGAGTAAAATGCACTTGGTTATTCGGCGATATGTTGCCGAACATCTCTCCTGAAGTGGGGAGCCAGTTCCAATGCCACTCACACCACGCCCTACTCCCACCTAAACATCCACTTACGATTAACGATATTGGACCTCCTATTGCGCTGACCTCAAAGGCAATCATAATCCCTTCACTAACTTTGGGCTATAAATATGAGAAGAGAAGAAGAGAAAAGGGTTGGTTGGGAGAGCGAGAGAACTACTGAGAGTTAAGTGGTAGAGCTATAAGGAAGAGGGAAGGTATGAACATTTTAGAGTTACTACTGAGTCTTCAAGAAAGAATCACCCAGTGTAGGAAACCCAAAACCCACATTACAAATAAATTATGAGCCCAAGACAGAGACAGCCTTTTAAGCCCTTTTTGGGGGCGCACAATTGGCGCAGTCTGTGGGAATCTCCTACAAAGTTGTGGTTTAACCGAGACTCACTCGCGGAAAAATGTCCGGAAGACGTTCCGGGAGCGATGCTGAAAGCGGTTTAGTGGGATCTTCTCGGGGATCATCCTGGCGAGAATAGAGGCAAAAAAGGTGCGAAGATAGGGATCGTGAATGAGAGGAAGAGCGGTTTGGCCTCGGAGAGGGGTTGTACCAAACACAACGGACAGTGTCAGGCGCTTCAGAGCACAGGCAATTTGACGAAAGAGACAAGGAGCTCGAGCGGCTGCGTAGGTTGGTTAGATATCTGGAGCTGGAAGCAGGGGGTAGGCACCGTAGAAGTGATTGAGACAACCGAGAAGGAAGATCTGGTACGAGCGAAGATCGTTACGGAATGGGGTCCAATCAATCTAGTTCCCGTCGACACCGAGACCGTTCGCATTTGTGAAAATCCCGTCAGCGACGGTACCGTTCACGTTCACGGGAATATGTAGATCAGGGTTCAGATTCCCCCAAAGAACGACGGCCCCATAATGCCGCCATGGATGCAATGAGCCGCGCACTACATAGAGTTGCTCGGTCACCGTTCTCAGATGACATTGAGTGGGCCCTGATGTTGGACAGATTTACGTGCCCTCCATTCAATTCCTACGATGGCAAAATAAATCCGGTGGAGCATGTCAAACACTATATCTAGATAATGTCACTGCATACTCATAATGATGCGCTGATATGCAAAGTATTCTCCTCAAGCCTTGGCCCTACCGCTTTGAGATAGTTTAATGGATTGCAGAAGGGCTCCATCCACAATTTTGCCGAGCTGATACAGGAGTTTGGTGTTCAGTTTGTAACCTACAGCCGAGTACCACAGCCAATAAACGTGTTGCTATCCATGAAAATGAGGGTAGGAGAAACCCTTCGTAGCTATGCTAGCCGGTACTGGCAACTCTACAATGAGATCAGCGAGGGCAACGAAAAGATTGCTGCAAGCACTTTTAGGATGGGATTGCCCAAAGATTTTGGACTATGGGAATCATTGACTAAGAAGCTTCCCGAGGACATGAGGCAATTGATGAGGCGCATTGAGGATTATAAACAACTGGAGGATGACCGGCTACAAAGCAAAGGTAAAGCGCCAATGATAAATTGTCCTCGGCAGGGTGGCTTCCCACCCAGGACCCGAGGGAGTCTGAGGATTGAGGTGGCGGAAGCACAGGTAGGGGAGGTAAATGTAACATTTAAGGAGCCAGTGCATATGATTGTAGACAAGATTAAGAATGAGCCGTACTTTAAGTGGCCGAACAAGATAGGGGGTGACCCATCTAGGAGAAATCAAAACTTGTATTGTACTTACCACAAAGATAAAGGCCATACTACATAGCAATGCCGGGTGTTGAGGGATCATCTCGAGCAGCTGGCGAAGGCTGGCTATTTAAAGGAGTTTCTGACGGATGTAGGAGACTGAGTAACGGGGCAAGGTACACCGCAAAGGGGGAACCCCCTTCCACCCCCTATTGGGATAATTGAGGTCATTCATGCTACCCTGAAGAACCTCACGACAACGAGAAGGAAAGGAGTGTTAACTGTAGTACCGGTGGAAGGCAGCTTGAGCATACAGGCATTTGGGAAGAAAATAAAGCTTGCCCGGGAGCCTATCGCTTTCGGTGACAACAATTTGGAAGGAAAAATTCAACTGCAGGGCGATGCGTTAGTGGTCGTGGCCTGGATAAATGGCTTCTTAGTGAAGAGGGTGAGGATGCCATATGTTAAAACTTTCTCCAAAAAAAAAAAAGGAAAAAGAAAAAAAGGGGGAAAGTTTCAAGCATAAGTGTTAGTGCTTTTCCTTGATAAAATTATTTCTCTAAAAGAAGGTGAAAAATAAATATAGAGTAAAGCCGATAATTAAGGGTAATTAAGGGTATGCTGACGTAGCTTGAATTGGCTAAGCTGTCTTTCAAGCATGCTAACTATAAGATTCTACATAAGAGTCTTATTTGCTAATAATTTATGATAGTTTTTCAATAAGCTCCAAGGTAAAGTTGTTATATTTAATTAACCACAAACCAGCAATAATTATTCCATGGGCTAACCACTATATTTTTTTTCGAGAGACAACCAATTTTATATACCATAACTATCACTTTTATTGGAATACTAGCTTGTAGGGGTGTTTGCAGTGTAGTGTGGTGTAGTTTTTGGCTATTTTTTATTATTGCACTTTGCAGTGTGGTTTAGTTAAAATCATAATTGCACCATACCTCAATTTTGCAGTCAAATGTGCGATGCGGTGTTGTGTGGTTTAGAGTTTAGCCAAAATCATAACTGTACCGCACCTCAATTTTGCGATCAAATGTGCAGTGCGGTGCGGTTTAGAGTTTAGCCAAAATCATAACCGTACCGCACCTAATTTTTGCAGTCACATGTATGATGCGGTGTATAAGATGCGATTTGAATGGTTTGAAGCTAGTATATTTTCCAAAATTTGGGCTTTTCTGGCTCAGCCCAAAATTAATTTTTCCCTTTATTTTGGACCAAGCTTTAAACTATTAGAGCATTCTCATTAGGTGTGCTAAATGTGCCAAATGCCAAATATTTGGCACATTTAGCACACCAAACACAAAAACAACCTCTAATGAGGTGTGCTAAATGTCTCAAAAATATGAGACATGCTACAATACGCTCTCAAATATGAGAGCGTACGGACACCAATGCCATTTTACTGTTTGGCATATTTAATTCTTTTTTCTCTCTCCTCCTCTCAATTTTCTCTCTCTCTCTCTCTCTCTCTCTCTCTCTCTCTCTTGAGCATTCTGAAACCCATCTCTCTCTCTCTCTCTCTCTGGGGCACTCTCATCGCTGTCTCTGGGGCACTCTCATCGCACTCTCGTCGCCACGCCCACGCCCATGCCCACGTCGTCTCATCGCCGTCTCGCCACACCCACGCTGTCTCGCCATGCCCACACCGTATCGCCACGCCGTCTCATCACCGTCTCGCCATGCCCACTCCGTCTTGCCACGCCCACACCGTCTCATAGCTGTCTCGCCTCGCCCAGACTCGCCACTGATCACTAACCCACTTTGCGACAAAAAGGAACTCCGGTGTGAAGGAAACGGTGGCCGGGGGTGAAAACTTCCATCGCCGTCTTACCACGCTGTCTCACCATCGCCGATCTCGCCGTGGTGTATGTCCGATTCAATTTATGATTTTAGTGTAAGTTGTAATTAATTTTATAATTGATTTGGTGGATTTGGGATGTGGCTTTGTTTAATTTGGTGGATGTGGGTTTGTGCGCAACCGATCTCTCTGGTTGTGTTTTGTTTTGTTTTTTTGAGGTGGCGTTGGTGGATGTGGGTTTGTGCGGGTGGTGGCTGTCGGTGTTGTTTTGGCAGTGGTTGTTGGTGGCCGTTGTTGCGGCAGTATAAGTTGTGCCGTTGTTGACGATGAGGATGAGAATGAGAATGATAGGGAGAAATTTACCGTTTGAAGTTTTTTTTTAATGGTATTTTAATGTGATGGATATATTATTTTAATGTATGGGATTGAAAAATAGAACACCTGATAAATGAGATGTTGTAAAATAGTAAAGTAGGTTTTTGATGTGTCAAAATGGCATTTTTTATACAACAGCTGATGAGAATGCTCTTAGCTAGTTTTTCTTAATTTTGGGTTGACTTTCTTAATCAACACTTGCTAGGGTTATTAAACTTCTTTTTTAAAAACTATGGTCATTAAACTATTAATACTATATTTAATATCAAAAAAAATATTTTTTATTTAATATAGAGAGAGTGCGGTGTGGTACAGTTTGTGCGGTTTTCTTATTATAAAACTACAAATTGCACTGCACCATACAGTGCGGTGCATTGTTACTTGCGGTGCGGTGCGGTGCGTTTATGCTATTTTGCGGGTGGTTTGTGTGGTTTGGTAAACACCCCTATTAGCTTGTAACCCGTGCTTACACACAAAAACATTGAACAATAAAAAAAAAGTCAAGAATTTTACAAATATTTTGTAATAATATGTAAATTATAATTTATTATTATTGTTATTCTTCTTGAAAAATGTATTGATTATTATTAATTATAATTCTATTGTTGCTAATATTTAACTTATTTTAACCTCCATGTATCCAAGAATTTTGATCAAGGCGGTTCAAATTGTCTTCCTCATATAGGCTTCAACAAAACATTAGTGTTGCAATTTAAATTAAGCTTCCCATTTAAATGAGCATGCCATTGAACGTCTATTTTATAGTTCGTAAAATGTTAACGAATGCTCCAAGGACATTGGTTTAGAAACTATTTTTAGAAACATTTTATAGGAAAATGATAAAGCAATTAATTTTTTTGACAGTTTTTTATATTTCTTATAAAAGTGGTGTTAAAAAACTTTCTTAATATGATTTTTTAACAATTTCCCTAAGAGTACCCATTAACATGACCCTTATAGTTTTAATACTAGAACCATTGGCCCCTCTTAAACACACAAAAATCTTGAAGTAAGTCCCATGAGCTATATCCTATGATGCATCATAGAAAATTGATACTTTTATTTGGACCAATCAAACCCAGAACCTAATCAATTTGCTCATTTATCATAATGTCAATATTTGTAAGAGTACTGTGGTGAACAACACTTTTACATGATGAAATAATCTTTGCATAACTTGATAAGAAGGGAATAATATCTCTTCTCCATCAATTATAAACTATGCAACTCAGTTAATTGCATGCGGTTTTCCATCATCCCAATTAGTTGCGCACTACATGCCATCATTCAACAACACCAAAAACATGTCAAAGCACCAAAGAAAAACCGGTACTTATTTTGTAATGTAACAATTTGTTATACTCACCATAGAGACATTTAAGTTATTTATTTGAGCAAGAACAGCCTCTGCAAACTGTACACAAATTAAGAAGTTAAACTGGACAAGTTTTGAAAAATTGGACTTCAATTGTTTTAAGACTCATGGCACAAAATTGGACTCAAATTATAAATTTTAATTAGATTTACTCTAAGCTTTAACTTATATATATATATATATAATGCAAGTTTTTCTTAACTAAATATCTGGTAAATCCATCATCCCAAATACTCATTTTCAAAAAGATTAGAGAACAAGTGAACAACTTTATATACAAGTTCAAGCCTATTTGAGAGGATTTTAATTTGGTCTGATTGGTATAATATGATTGCAGGTGTATCAACGAATTTTGATAGACTTCGATTTGCTACATGAGGTGTTATTTGGGGCTTTGACTTCGTTATTAAAAGGAATGTGGGGAATTTAAATTTTATAACTAACAAACTACAAAATATTATTACGAAAAAACAAAAACAAAAACAAAAAAAAAACACAAAATTTTAAAAGGTCAAAAAAAGCTACCAAAAGTAACATATGCGAAGCAAACATATATATTCAATTATTACTAAGATTAAAGATTAAAAATGTTGATTAATTTTATTATAAAATGCTTACAAATTGATATGACAATGAATTTAACAATAAATATATCCACAAGTACGAAGATAATTTGTAAATATTAGATAATACAATGGTAATATTGGTAAATTAAAGCAAAAAATCAATAATAAATTGACATCTATTTATCCTAAAAAAATGTTGTGAATGTATCATTAATTCGTTAGTCGCAACCACCGTGAATACAGAATGATAGAAATTTTTACATGACTCATTAAAGTGAAGTTGTGATTCTTGTTAACGGTAGAAAGAAAAATAATATCAATGATGGATCCATGTAAAAATAATTATCCACTATTCATAGTTTGCCATGTTAACAAATTGTGAAGGAAGTTATGTTCGTATTAATAAAAATTTTAAAACCATAACCAATTTTATAACTTGTTGATGTGGCTAACCGTAAGTGATAAAAAAAGAGTAATGAGTCTATTGTAAAAGAAGAGTAATTATAATATGCTATTAACTCCGCAGCTCAAATTTTTTTCCTCTTAAAATCCCAAATACTATATGCATGAGAATGTGCTAATTTAGCTACAAGACCTTTGCCACTGAGAAGGTATTTGTTATTAAATAATATCATATCAGAAGTATCAAAATTCAATAAATATGTGACATATTAGTAAAAAATAACTAATTCACTAATAATTAGAAGATATATGTTAATGAGTAGTTATTTTTGTATACATACTTATTATTTATTAGATTTTGATATGAATGACGCGTAATATCATTTGATACAAATTTTTTTTTTTTTTTGGCCACCTGACACTTCCAATCGTAGTTGGTCGCATAATATAATTCTGAAAATGAATATGAAATTCGTCGTATTGCTGGAATAACAAAGATCACATGAAAGTCACATAATGTCACTTCTGTAACAAACCAAAAGAGTTACTGTTATGGCGACATGTTTTACGAGAAAGTCAGAAGAATCCATCAAAAAATTGAGTGCACGCCGCGCTAACTTAAGCCGTACTGGCTAAGGCAGCAAATCCAAAAGTGTCCACCTAGCCTCCCTTTCTCATTTCTTCGTGTCAATTTCGCAACATTTTCTCATTTATCACAAAGTGCGCGCACTGCGCACCTAAGCGCACTATAGCAAAATACAGAGACCCACTGCTACACCAAAGACCAAACTAACACCCACTCCTCTCCTCCGATTGAAAGTTCGTTGTAACCCCCCCGTGACTCCGTTTTCCGTTAATATCCCCCAAAAATTAAACCATGATTAGCACGGTAATTACGAATCTGCCACCACCCTCACTACCTTATTGAATTTTTTTTTTTTTTTTTTCCTGTTTTTGTTTTCATTTCAAACTCAGTTTTTTCTTTTTTTGAATTTTGCAAAATCTCACTCTCATGGAGCAGAATAGAACTCTATCGGGCTCGTCGCAAAGCCCTAGATCTCCGTCTTCGCAACCACCCTACCTATCGGTTTCGGTCAGTGATCCTGTCAAATTAGGCAATGGCGTCCAAGCCTATATCTCCTACCGAGTCATCACTAAGGTAAATTCTCGCAAATTTGAGCTAATTCATGCTTTTTTTAAACCAACAAATTTAAGTTATTGGATTGGGATTTAGGGTTAGGGTTTTATCGCTGGATTTTCATGGTTACTACTCTTGAGCTGTTTGTGCTCAATTTTGAATCTAGGATAATTAAGAAGAGATATATATATTTAGATTGATTATGAATTTCTATATTTGTTGTTATAGGAAAGAAAATTATTTATTGAGATAATGAAAAAGCTTCCAAATACTAGATCATGGAAATTTTGTTTAGAGGGTTTGGTCAAGGTTGTTGAGAAATGTTATGGTTAGGTCTCTTGAAGGCTATAAAAAAAGGGGGTTAGGAATAAGAATTTTTTACCGTTGGTGGCTGAATTGGTGCCATGCAGATTAAACTGTGAAGTTAGAAAGCATTAAACTTTATTGGGAAAAATAATGGACGTGGTATTGGTTTAGTAACTATTTTAAGAAACTTTTTTTATGGGAAAAGAAAATAAAAACAGTTGATTTTTTTGACAGCTTTTTTATTTTTTTTATTTTATATTTTATATTTTCTATGAAAGTGGTATTAAGACTTTCTTAAAAGGACAAAACTTAGGAATAATACTTTAGTTAGATACTATTCCTTAAGTTTTTCACTTAAGATTGAGTCACGTGGCTACTTAACAAAAAAATATACTTTCTTTCTATAAGAAAAAATCTACATGACAGACTTTTAAGAGGGAAACCTAAGTACTGTACCTAATTCTTACCCTTCTTAAAATGGTCAATTAATAAATGCATTAAGAGTACCCGTTAACTAGACCCAACTTTATTTATGCATAACTTGAAATTTTATGTACATTTTGGAGGATAAGAAGTGGTGGGTGTGTTTATGTTTCCATTTAAATTTGAGAAATGCTATGGGATTTTTCAAGTGTGCCTTGTGATAAAAATTTTAAGAATAGAGCTAGAGCATATGTTGAATGGCGGCAGATTGACAACCGAGTGTGTTACTAGTGTACTTGCATGCTACAAAATTTTGATTTCGTGGCCACTGTCATCGTAATCTTCTTGAGTTTAAGTGTTTAACATCTGGATTTGAATATTATGAAGATGTAAAGTGAACAAGTTATGTCGTGTTACTGGCCAATGGGTTCTTGTTCAAATGGCATCTCCTTACCTTGTAAGAGCAAGATGAGGGTGAGATCATGGGTTCAAGACCCAATGGGCGTGTCTATAACTTACCAATAGAAAACATTAAAACTTTATGCCATGTTATGGTTTGAATGTTGGAAGATATTGTTTTGGCAGACAAATTTTCCTGAATACCAAGGGCCAGAGAAGATTGTCATTCGACGTTACAGTGATTTTATTTGGCTACGTGATCGTCTTTTTGAGAAGTACAAAGGCATTTTTATCCCTCCTCTTCCAGAGAAAAGTGCTGTAGGTAATGAGCTTACTGTCTCCTTTTGTCTTTTACACTTTATCTTCTTCTAAAACTAGAAAATGCCATGAATATATTTGCATGGTAATAATTACTTTTCAGGGCTGAAGTTTACTTCATATATAAAAATGTGGTTGATTCAGGGGAAAAAAAGTGGTTGAAGATATCTTGGCAATTGGTTGAAATTACCAATCAAGCATTAAGGCAATGCCTGGATGGTTGGACATTTTTATTGCAATTTCTGTCTGTACCATTGAATTTCTGACATTTGGGTGATATATGTGGCTGAAATATTTGCTTTGTGTGTGCATGTGTTTGTGTGCTTGCATGCGTGTATGAATTGTTTTGAGCAGTTAACCTTGTTTTATTTTTTCCCAAAGTGAGGGAGGAGAAGTTAAAGAAAGGTAAAATATTTTTTCAGCAGTAATATATGTATTTAAGGGGCTTTATTGATCCCCTGGGGGCCCTACCTTTTTTTTTTTAAGTAGCTAGAAAATGAGAGCTCACATGGGTTGTAAAATACATGAGTGCTATGTAGCCTATTCATGGATGGGGATTGACCCTGAGATTTGTCAGCTGAAGAGGGCTATTGAGTTATATCCATGAATTTCAAGCTTAAGTTTTGGCCATCAAGGTGGCTGAGATCTGTCATGAGTAACTTTTGCATGACCAAATTATACATTTCACTGTGATTGCCAAATGTTTGAGGAAGTTTGTTTATACTTAGGACTGGTTGCAGCCATGCAAGATATTTTGTGATGGATGTTTTTGTGTAGACTTATACTACCTCTATGGGTTAAGGCATTTGTAATGGGTGGAATCATGAATGGTTCTTTATATGTTGATTCTTGTTCAGGTGCTTGAAATTCCTCTTAATTGCCTTCCTTGTCATAGTCAATTGTGGATGTCTCTTCTGTGGTTTTGCATTATTTTCTACTCGTTTTTGTCTGATGCACGTTTACACTTTAACAAAATTTAATTGCATTTCAGAAATTAGTGTCACATTGCTATTGCTTGGGGCCATATATCAATCAGTATCTTTTTTGGATAAATTCATATGTCCAATGCTTAACATGCATGTCATGTCCAAACATGGATTTAGCTTATACATCTCTGTTGAAAGTGCAATAACCTGCTCTGATAGTGTTGCTGTCTGTGCTGATGAAGATTCAATTTTGGCTTTGTCTATGACATTATTAGTTTATTCTTGAATTGAGACAAAAGATGTTGCAGTATGATTGTTTATGAAGCATTCTGAAATTTGATTGTGACTAACATCAGATTCTCTTTTGCAGAGAAGTTTCGTTTCAGTGCTGAATTCATTGAGATGAGGCGTCAAGCATTGGATATATTTGTTAATCGTATAGCTTCACATCATGCACTTCAACAAAGTGAGGATCTGAGAACCTTCTTGCAGGCAGATGAAGAGGTGACGTTTTTGAGTCTGATGCTTTGAGTTGTACAGTTCTGTCCTTTGCTATCCTACTATTTAGTTAATTCTGTCCAATCTTCCTGCCTATGAGTTGGACAAATCGTGCTTGTGGACTTAACAGACGCACACATTACTTATAAAATAAAATAAAAAAATCTGACACACATTCAGTGGAAGAGCTAGGATTTTAAGTTAGGGAGGATAAGGTTAAAATAAAAGGCAAAATTAATTTTAAAATTTTTAATTAATATAAGTAGAAACTAATTAATTAATTAATTAAACAAAAATTTGGATTAACATAAAAAATATAATGTAAATGTAAGTTCTAATTTTTTTTTTTCATGCC
Organism: Quercus suber; assembly: GCF_002906115.3. Classification (NCBI taxonomy): domain Eukaryota; kingdom Viridiplantae; phylum Streptophyta; class Magnoliopsida; order Fagales; family Fagaceae; genus Quercus; species Quercus suber. The sequence goes on along the minus strand of NW_027069681.1, from coordinate 82,080 downwards.
TAGTGTTAAGTTAGTATAATCATTATTGTTAGATTGTATTTTTTATTTATTTTTTAAATCAACTTAAAAATACAAATTTTCATTTTTCCTATCTTAGATTGTGTCTATTGCCAACAAACTTAAAAGAGTATCTAGCATTGTAGAAGAATTCAAGAAAATAACATATGAAATTTGGCACATTTATTTTGGGTGTCGCTATAGTACACCATTTTATAACTTTAAGACTATGTAGCGTGTGTGTATATATATATATATCTTAGTTTTGTAAAAGGGGTGGGGTTGCCCCCCTCTGGCTCCGCCCTGCTCACAGTGACACTTTGATATCAATAGCCTAGATTATCTACTCTAGCATGTGGATGTAATAAAAGGAAAAAAAAAAAAAAAATACTGGTCATAAAAAAAGAAAAAGAAAAAAAGAAAATATATATATATACACACATATATATCTTTCACGGTAAAGTCATTTTCCACAACTTTTTATCAGCTTGGTTGCACAAGTTTTTTTCAATTTTGAATCGAAGGACATTAATAATGTTGGTACTCTAGTGTTGACATTGCCTTTTTACTGAAAGTTGTCCTAGGTGACACTGCTAGGGACTGCATTAAAAGTCTTAGTTTCCCTATTATGCAAAATCACTAACTGGTTGTTTATCAATTAATCCCATACAATTCCACAATGTTATTAATCATAAAGGAATAAGAATCTATTTGTGAACATTTTTGTCAATGGCAGAGCGGCCAAAGATACAATGAAGAAAAAGAAGTTTAATAACACCAGAGAAAACTAGAGGGAATGACTAACTATAAATTAATTAGTTTTCTCATGATTGTTTTTTTTTTTTTTTNGTGGATTTATCCTTTCATTTGTCCATTATAAGCAAGAAAATTATCCAACAGAAGAGGGGGGGGGGGGGGTGCGGGGAGTAGAAGAAGAGGAATAAGTTATGATCAAGTAAAGTTCATAAATGCCTAATGACATTGTAATAACATTTACATTAGAGTTGAATTATACTGATAGTGTTAAACATCTTAAGAACATAAAAGAATTTATCTAACCTTGAAAATTTGCATCAAATCTGCTGGCTTCTTCTTAAAAATACCAGTCTCGGTGCTCTTAGCCTGTCCATTGTCTGAACAAAGATGAAAAACAAATAAACTAAGGGCATTAGTAGTAAATACCACAAAACTAAAACAAAAAGAAGAGGGGGGGGGGGGTAAAAGTAATCTTGAAGAACTGTACAAGCATCAACAATTTTTTTTTTTTTTTTTGGGATAAGTTAGGTTACCATCATCACTGAGTAAGAAAAATCTTCCTAAAAGAGGCCTTCTAGCAATGCTTAAATAACCAAAAACATAAAGCTTTTGTCATTTGGGAAAAGGATTCAATAGGATTCCATATAACATCACCAGCAATGGGCAGCACCAATGCCTCATACCAAAAAGGCTAGCACTTTAAATTCATCCATAGAAATGTCACATAAAGCTTATTAGATGAACTAAACCTTTGATAACCTAGCACTTTTCATACAGACTCCTCTAGCAAAGAATTTTAAGAATTCCTGTTGAGACTTGTAGAATTTAAGGCCTTAGGTTGAAGCGCACATCAGAATTGAATTATTGAATTCTCTCAAGGCTCCTGAAGATATTCCCATGTAATACATAAAATTTTCAAACTACCAGACCAGTGGCTTACTTTCAGGTCAGATACAAGATTTTAAGCAATTTTATTTTGAAAATCAGACAAGTAAACAACAAAAAATTACTGGAGAGCACATGCCTTCTAGCTCTCCCACGCATGCCCCCCCCCCCCCCCCCCCCCCCAAAAAAGGGTTTTTTTTTTTTTTTTGAAGGAAGAGTTGAAATCATGAAATGCAAGCACAAAATACAGTCTTTTCTTCCCCTGTGCAATACTTTGGTTGTGTATTTATCTTCAATGCCTATCAGATTAAGTGAGCTACTTGAACTAGTATGCGATCCATCAGAAAGATGATCTGATCTAGCATTAACTCATCCTTCTGACAATCTAACAGGATGTACAGTCTAAAGTGAGTGATGTTGTTCTTGGGAAGGAAAAGCCAGTGGAGGAGTCAGATCCTGAGTATGAGAAGCTAAAGCACTACATTTTTGAGCTTGAGAACCACTTGGCTGAAGCTCAAAAGCATGCATATCGACTTGTAAAGAGGCACAGAGGTAATGAGGGTTATGAATTTGCATATGAGTTTCAGATGCTTTACCTGTTGGTGTTATTCTTTCAGGTTTTAACTTCATTCATTCTTGTTTTAGTGGGTATATGCAAATGACACTTGAGTTCTTATATTTGTTTCCTTAGAGTTGGGGCAATCTCTGTCAGATTTTGGGAAGGCAGTCAAACTTCTTGGTGCTTGTGAAGGAAATTCTCTAGGAAAGGCATTTTCTGAGCTTGGGGCAAAATCAGAGATATTATCAATTAAACTACAAAAGGAGGTAGGCTTTAATAAAAAAATTCACCCTTTTTCTTTAAGCTAATTGTGCTTGTGTTGTTTGCATGCTCGCATCTGGTTGTGTATGTGATGTTAAAAGGTTGAGTTTGTCATGTAATAGGAAGTTTATTTTCTTTGTATTAATTTGCAGGCACACCAACTCTTGATGAACTTTGAAGAACCCTTGAAAGATTACGTACGCGCTGTGCAATCTATTAAGGTGGATATTCTCTGTCATTAACAATGTTTGACCATATCATCCAACTGAAGATTTTAATTCTTAATTTGTCAAGATAATCCTCTTTCTTGTGTGTCCTGAAACAGGCAACTATAACAGAGAGGGCCAATGCCTTTAGACGACAATGTGAACTGGCTGAAACAATCAAGTTGAAAGAGATTAATCTGTATGGTTTTGTTAATATCTCTATTAATTTGCGTTGCTTATGTCTGTATTTAAGTGGGCTATTGATTACTTGTAATTTTTGCTAAACAGTAATAAACTCTCACTAATACGTTCTGATAAGGTGGGAGAAGCTGAGATGGAATATAATGAGGTAAGTCAGCTCTCAAGGCATTCTCTTTTTTACGTTTTAGGAATTTTTGTTATTTGACTAAACTGGTTTGGTGATGCAGTTGAAGGCAGAGAGTGAGGAAGCAACAAGATTATTTGAGTCAATTGTGCGATTGATGAACGAAGAGCTAGTGCACTTTCAGGAACGAAAAACTTTAGATATGGGGATTGCTTTCAATGAATTTGCAAGAGGACAGGCACGTCTGGCAAATGGTATTGCCGATGCATGGCGAAGCCTTCTTCCTAAGCTCGAAGCTTGTTCCTCCTCTTAATGAAAGGACTCCAAAAGCAAGCAATTTAATTTTTCATGGTGGTTCTTAAGAAACACAGGAAAAATACTTGTTTTCTTGGGGGTTCTTTGAAGTGGCAATGGCAACTCTTGCTGTGTAAAACTCATCTTTCGTGAGCTGATTCCGCCGTTCTGGTGTTATACGAGATTGTAGTTATTCTCCATTTTATTACCTGTAAAAATTCAATGCCAAGTGGAACACAGGGAAGCAGGTTTATCTTTTGAAACATCAATTACAGAGAAAACTCGAAAATTTTCGTGTTTATATCACACTTCAGAGTATAAAATGCTTTCAGCGAGTATTATTACACTTTTTTTTTTAAAAAAATTTTAATTTTATATTTTGTAAAATCTTGACATTCGTTGCTTCGTGCACTTAGAAAATTACTACAGTTGGTTATCCCAATCCCAAAAATCATTCTAAAGGACTTTTCCTATAACATTTCATCTGAAGGATCAAATATCTAAACTCACTTCAAACTTATTTGTGATTGTGTTGGATATGATTGAATTGCTGCAATTTGCTAATCCATCATAGCCATCTAATTAATTACCAGCCAAATCAATCTAACAAAATGATTTATCTTTAGATAATGCATGAGATATAATGGCTAGGGATTAGGGATGTGCAACTAACTTGCTGATCTGCAAAAATTGATCTGCTCCAACCTAACTCAGTGTCACAGGGTCAATTTTTCACTCAAATTTTCTACTCGTGATGGCTTTAAGTCCTTAACTTAGTCTCAGCTAATACTACACAAACTACAATAACACTTAAAACAAATTATATAGGGATGTTTAAACACACAATACACACAATATTTATAGGGAACCCCCCCCCCCCCAACCTTTATTATACATAATTTTCTCAAGGCCAAAATACACTTTGTTGTTGACACCCCCAACATCTTTAGGGTTAAATATACAGAATTAACTGCTATGGCAATTACTGCCTAGTAACTACCTGAGTCTTAGACAATCTGCCACTTGTGTTCAGACTTAAGACACATTCAACTGATGTTGTCTTGGCTTGCTTTCCACATTTTCAGCCCCTACACAACAGGTCTGATCATCAGGAAAGCTAGAAACTACTTGGTAACTGCCACTGCACATGCTGCATATGCACAACCCGTGTCTCAGCATACCATGGGGCCTCTGCCCATCTTCCAGTAGCCCACACAATATGTTCCCACACGTTTTGGAGAGACTTGGCCCATGCTTAAGGCCTCCCATCAACACTACAGCTCACACAGCATGCCCACATGCAGTACACAAAGTAACTGCCATCAGCCCATTAGCACTTGTCCATGTTCAACCAGCCCCCACTAGCTCAATGCCTTGCACACAACATTCAATCATCACAGCAACCTAGCCATGTCTTACACTCCAGCCACCAAATCCACACACAAGGAACCCACAACTAAGCCACTAATGTCATGCACCACCACATAGGGTTAGCAACTCAAGTAAGGGGCTAGGCTGGTCCTCCTCAAAGAGTTTTAGGAGCATCACTAGTTAGGCATGAGGAGCCATGAGTATGCTGAGAAAACATGAAGCCAAGTGATTGGCCCAATGCTGTCCAAGTATCCTCATTCCTCATGCCTTTATCAGCAACACATAATGCTCCTAACACATATACATTTTTTAAAAGTTGGTGAGTTGAATTGGATTTTCAAATTTATTTATTCCTTATTTTCCCTAAACATCATAGCAATTAGTTTGCGAGTTAAAACTCTTGGCCGGCATGAAGCAAAAGTTATTTAAAACCTGAATGAACCGACTTTACTACACTCTACTCAGCTTATTATGAACACCATATAAAAAGCCTATCCATCTATCTTATCCTCTATAATTTCTTTAGTCTTTACACAGACTCTCTCTCTCTCTCTCTCTCTCTCTAGTCTCTATTATCAGAACTCAGACAAATTCAGAAGCCATGGCCTCCTGCGCTGCGAGGCTACTCTTCCAACCCCCACGTGTCAACTCCCACGTGCCACTCTCCCCTTTAACTGTTTCTTCCCGCTCACCATTGCTCATCACTTGGGACAAAGACAAAGACATCATCAACAATCGGTTCCTCTCTAAGCTCAGCCAACGGAGTCTGACGTCAGTAGCCAAGTCTTCACCGGAAAGTGACGGCATTGTACCGGCCGACGAAGATGGTGTCTCTCTTGGGACTCTGAAATTGCCTTCCAATACTAACCTTCAGAGATTTGAGAGCTTGCTCTTCCAGGTACACAACATAACACACACACACACACACGCACACATATAAATCTTTATTTATTTTAATTATGATCATATTCATAACTCATAACAGTGGGGCAACAGTCTTTGCCAAGGAGCTAATCTGCCACTACCTGTACCTTTGAAGGTAGGTTGCTTACTTGCTTTATTATTATATTACTATATTTCTTTCATTTCATTAGTTTTATTATTATTATTATTATTTTAACTTAAAGAGGCAACAAATTTCACAACTCGTTAAGTTACGTAAAATGTTAGCTGCCTTTCTGCGCAATACCTTAAAAAGAATTAGTCAAGTTACATATTAGGATTCCTTGTATATAGTCCAAATCGACCTAATGAACACCCAACCATGTTACAACTCATTGTCCAAATATAGACAACTTGGGATATCACAATACAACCACTTAATGCGGTTGGCACTTTTTATTTATTTATTTTTGGAGAATCCAATGTTGTAGGCACTTGACCAATGCTTATCAGTATATATGTTCATGTTAAAAAAATTATTTCATAGTGTTGTAAAAAATTGGTGAAGTTTAATAAGCGGTGAAAAGGGTGGCTTTATTATTTGGGGCTTTGTGTGGGTGGGAATTTAGTGTAATGCTTGAGAAGTGGTGAATTGGGGAAGTGAAAGAAAGCTGCCAAAAAAAAAAAAAATAACTGGTGGAATGCTCTTGAAATCAACGCTGGATTATCAATTATCACGTGACGGGTAACTTTGGAACAACATAATTTTGCAGCATAGATCACTTAGGGACCAATTAAATACGGGGTCCATACACTTTCTCACATGCTTTCCGTAGGTTTGATGTATCCCCTGCCCATTTGTTAGCAAAACACGCTCATGGTATTGAGAACTTTGTTTCTTAAATTGAAGAGAGTCCTTGTTTCTTAGAACATGCTTTCTCAACTAATGTAATTTCTTTTTGTTCATTTTAATGAAGTTTCAGTATTCCTATATATAAAAAAAAAAGGTACGAGGTCTAGTCCTTATCTTGCAGGACACATGTACAAGGTCTAGACCTTATATAGAGTTCTTAACCCATCATGTCTTGTTGTGATTATAGTCAACTTGATAGAATCATTCTTGTTGGTAATGTTCATTTTAATGAATTTCTTGGTTATTTATTTGAGTCATGATTTGCTTGTTACTAGTGAGGTTGTTCAGACTAGAATAACATTGTGAAGTCTAACCATGTAAGATAATGCTTGTTGAATTGCTATCCTAAGTGGTCTTTGTGGTGAATGGTGATGGATTAATCTGCATTTCAATTATGCAGGTAGACAAAATTCCTGGTGGAGCTAGACTAGGTTTTATTACGATTGGTGATGGGAAGACTGAGGTACTCGTGTACATAGATTGCTTGGTTTTTCCAGCAACTGCTGATTCTGGTCCAGTTTTCCGAGCTATAAGAAATGGACCCTTAAAAGATCAGTCACCTCCTGGTGAGCCAAGAATCATGAGAAGTCTTCTGGAAGCCTTAAAGAAGTCCGTGGAAATTGCTAGAGTTTGAACGAGTATTTTTTGTGTGTGTTTATGTAATATTTTTTACTATTAGTGTGTTAAATTTAATAGTATAGATTCTGTTTTAATTATATCAACGTTTTCATGCATAGTTTGTACTTCAATGAAGCTTGGTTTTTGCAGAGATCTTAGTCCTTGTCTCATGTATATGCTTGCCGACCAATAGATCATCCAGGGTTTAGAATCTAAACGGATTACCTTAGGCTGTTAGTTTTAGAAGGTGATGTAAAATTGTTTATAAACAGCATCAATCAGTATGAAGCATTTGCTTTCTACTTGCATGCTGGGACAAGAACGCTGGAAATGATGTGCTTTCTTATACTATTTGGGTCTCATATAGCTTCCTATATTGTGGGTACAAGAATTATGGAACAGCATGAATCTTTTTCGGATTATAAGGGTTTTTGTGATTCTATATTTCTTTATGCTAATTGTTAATGAACATATAAGAGGTATCTTGTCAAGGAGCATATAACTAGGTGATTCTTATGTGCACATTTGTCTCATCTTCATGCTTTGGTTCTTTCATCCTTAAACAATGTCTTATAGCTAGTTTATCAAAAAAAAAAAAAAAAAAAGAGTTAACAAGGCATACTTAAAGAGAAAAACTAGTATATTCAGTGACATCCATGCAGGCAGTATATTCAGCTATATTGCAATGAATATTCTAGAATCTTAAACTGAAATGCTCACACTACTCTTAGCACTTGTTTTTAATGGGATGTTCTAATTGGCAATACACAAGAACTTGGTTCAAGAATCTTTGATTTGGATTTCGAAGAAAATGAAGATACAAGCAGAGTTGGAAGGAAGGCTTGTTGATGGAGAAGAAGATGGTTATGATGCAGTTGTTGTGGGGTCTGGATACGGTGGCTCTGTTACTGCTTGTCAGATGTCAATTGCAGGAATAAAGGTATGTTTAATTGAGAAAGGCCAGAGATGGGAAGCTCAAGATTTCCCAACTGACAGCTTTAAGATCATGTCCACTTTGAGGATGGAGAACCGGGATTTAGGCATCAGATTTGGCCCAAAAGATGCTCTATTCCAGGTTGTTTTCTCTTTTTACGATGTTCTCTTTGAACCCAAATATAAAGATGAAAAAGTGATTACACAATAATGTTTTAGCATATGGATATTTGGAATCATTGACAACCATGAACAAAAATATGAATCTGTTATTAGGACAATTCCTTTGTACATTTGTGTAGATATTTTACTAATTAATTGATATAAATTGGTTGTCACCAAAAACACATTGAGCCTATAGAAGCCAAAAAAATGTAGTAGTCACATGAGTTGAAAACCTGGTTAAAATATCATGTTCCTAACCGTAGGCTTCAGTGTAAGTGATGAATGTAATTGTTAACTGTTTGATGAAAATATAGGTTTATGAACAAAATGATTCTCTAGCAGCAGTGGCCTGTGGACTTGGTGGTGGTTCACTTGTGAATGCAGGAGTGATGCTGCCAACCCCAGTTTGTGCTAGAAGGAACCCAAAGTGGCCAAAGGAATGGGAAGGGGATTGGGATCATTGTGAAGCTTCAGCTGTTGCCATGCTAAGAACACAAAGTATTCCCATCAAGTTTCCTGCTGCCAAGGTCTTGGGAGAAATAGTTGACGAACAGATTGCAAATTTATTTGAGACTTCAGTGAAGCTAAGCATGAATTTTGATCTTGAAAAGTCAATGGCTAATTCAATGACACCTCAACAAATTGACAGCTGCTTGGCCCTTGGAAACTGTCTTGCTGGGTGTCCTTATAATGCCAAAAGTTCTACTGACAAAAATTATCTAGTTTCAGCAATCCAGGCATATTTCTATCACTTCATATGTTAATAACTGCAAAACTAAATTTTCATTTACTTGGTTCAGAAATGTTCCATAAATATAATTTGCTTCTCAGATTTTGTGGCTGAAAGTCCAAAACCAAAATGATGGTAAAGATTAGAACAGCATCAATTTGTTTAATCCATTATTTTATATTTTTTTTGTATTTTCAAATGCTATAAGAAATAAAGGAAGTAATATTTGTTGGGTTGTCCAAACAGGTTCTTACTTTCCCTGTTGAAATTAGAATTTCTTTATGTTGCAGGCAGGATGCGAAGTTAGAACAGAATGTCAAGTTCAGCATGTGGTTAAAAACCCATATTATACTTGCCAAGAAGAAGGCAGAAATAGCAGAAAGAGAAGATGGCGTCTTTACTTGGATGAGATTGACCATATAACCAGTGATTTTGTAGTCCTCTCAGGTAGAAAGCAGTAGCAGCAAATAGTTTGTACCTTTTGTTAGAAATTTTGTTTAAAACGATATGTTAACAAGTTCCAATTATATGTTTTCCCCAGCTGGAGTGTTTGGGACAACTAAGATACTTTTTCCGGTCACAAATGCGAGGATTGAAACTTTCAGATGCACTTGGCTCTGGATTCAGCTGTAATGGAAATACTGTGGCCTATCTTGCTGGAAGCCCACTACCCTTGAATTCTTTTGGATTAGACCGAAAGCAACTCTCAAAGATACCTTTTCAAGAACGGCCAGGGCTGGCCATCTCTTCATCTTACACGTCTTCATTGGGTTTCACCATCCAGGTCATGGAACTTCTCTAGTAAAACTTAAATTAACTATACTTCTAAATGGGGTGTTCCTTCATGTCAGCTTGTCATGATAGAGTTTGATCATCAGATTTAGTTGATGATGAATCTGCTTTAGTAGCAAACAACACGTCAAATTTATCCTATGGGGAAACCAGATTATGAATTATATCTATATTTTGGCTTAATAGATGCTTGTGACATGCTGATTACCTAGGGGTGTTGAGTTTGACTTGAATTATGATCCAATATGCTGGTAGAATCCCCAACCTCGTGAAAAAACATAGCTGGTGTGAAATTAATGTATCTCAATCCATACTCTATTGACAAATGGCATTAAAAATTAGGTAGCTAGTATGATCAGTTTTTGAGTGCCCATGCAATCTAGGTCTTTGCACTAATAAATTCCTATGAAGATACAATCTCAAAGTATCCAAACATGCTTGCATACATAGACATGCATGAATTTAGAACTATAAACATTTTTTTTTCATTGTGAACTTATCTGACACACCCCTTTTTCATTGGCACAGAGTGCTTACTTCCAACAGCTTATCCTCACCTGCCATTTAAAGGGATCACAACTTATGGTTGGCCAACTGGCTACTAGTTCTTTCATGGGATTATTGATAAGATAAGATATATTATAGGTTTGAAAGCAAGTCAAGCAGTTGTTCTTAATGGAATGGGATATGATGAAAGTGATGGGAAAATTATGATGGAAAAGGACATGAACAGAATTTGCTCTAGTCCACCCCATGATCCTTTACTCCCCAAAAAAATCAAAGCCTTTCAAAAACTAAGAAATTAGGAGGAATTCTCTTCTTATCAAGTTACTGAAGCACATCGGTCCATCTTCTAGGTGGGTGCAATGCATCATCTGATACTTCATATGGTGTTTGCAACCCCAGTGGTCAGGTATTTAACCCAGAGTCTTCAGTCATGGTGCACCCAGGCCTCTATATCTGTGATGCTTCTCTGATCCCGTGTTCTGTTGGCATAAACCCATCTTTTACTATTGCAACTTCAGCTGAGTATGTTAGTAAGCACCTTGTACAGGATGTTCTCAAGCATAAGAGAGGGTTGAAACTGCTTATCAAAACCCACATTCTATCTCTAATAAGAATACAAAGAGTGGTTGGAGATCAATGGTCATGTTTAAAGAAACCATGAGGGGTTATGTGGGGGGTATGCCATGCACAGCTTATCTAAAAATGAAGATGAATTCTCAAGAACAGAAGGGCTTCAGTGAGTGGAAGTCGTGTATCAGCAATTGTTATCCTTTTCTGAGAGGGAAAGTTGGTGGGTATGTGGAATTTAAAGCAATTGAGAAGGATAAATTACAATTCATAGATGGGAAAGTAAGTTTGTGTGAAGTAGATTACAGAGCTCCTTACACACACTATATGCATTATCATCTTCTCCTTGCAGATTCTTCTGGTTCAAGGTATGAGAAAGTTTAAATTCGCCTATCATTTTCTTTGATTATATTAAAGAATTAATAAATTCTATTTCATGCAGACATATTCTTGAGGGAAAGAAGATAATGAATCCTTATCTGTTTGCATTATGTGCATGGAGGGAGATGACGACATTGCATGTGACATTTAAGAAAGTTGCAGAGAACAATTCAAGGGAAGACATGATGCATCTAAAAGGCGAGCTCAATATCTCCATGATAGAGCTTCTAAAGAGTTTCATAAGCCATAGAGGAAACAACAGAGGGAGGTTTATATGTCATCTATTATACACACTGTACAGAACCTATTTCCTACAGATACCACAAGGGAGCCACAAGGACTTCACCCCATCAGATTTGTATCTTAAATTTTATCCAAGCAGCACCCTCCATGAAATTAAAACAGGTACCAGGAATCTCAATCGAATGTTTAAGAGTATAAGAACTCAAATCTGCTTAGAATTGATGTCAGCATATAATGCACTCTCAAGAGAATCAATGATAATAAAACTCAGAAAAGAAAGACTAAATAAAACTATGGGGTATTCATTTAAATTCTACCAATGTGTTAACTAAAAACTTATGAAACATACTTTCAAGCTTAAATTTAGATAAGTTGATGGAAGAAGAAATATCCATCAACGTCAACTTACACACTCAACTTGGAGATTTGACTTAATTAATCACCAACATGATACCTGATGGAGCACAGAGTTCTTTGCTGTTAGTTTTATTTCCTTTACTTTATTACTTAAGTTTCTAATCTGGGTCCTTCCTGTATATCATGCAGAGGATGGATTTATTATCAGTTGCAGGCAATGGAAGTGCAAACAAAATTTCTCAAAGCTTGAAGGACCAAAACAACCACGTCCAATTCTCCTTCTTAATGGGTATCCTACTGAGAGTTGCTGGTTGCCCACTGAACCAAACGATCTAATCAGAACTTTACTAGAAGAAGGGCATGAAGTATGGTTATTGCAACCAAGGTTACACCCTTTGAATCCTTCAAATAACTTCACAATTGAAGATATTGGAAGATTTGAAGTCCCTGCTGGTAAAGAATTCAGAAACATACCCACTTGAAATCAATTCTTACTAACCTCTACTGTCTTGTCAGTACTCAATTTATTATTTTCTTTTGTAGCAACAAATAGGATCATTGAATTGCATGGGAAGCACGTAAAGATACATGTTGTTGGACATTGTGTTGGAGGCTTAGCCATACGTGTTGCTCTCATGGGAGGGCACCTCTCTGCAACCCATATAGCTTCTTTGTCTTGTACCAACTCTTCAATGTTCATCAAGTTAAATCCTTTGTCCATGTTAAAATGTGGCTTCCTCTGATCCCAGTAAACTCTCTCTCTCTCTCTCTCTCTCTCTCTCTCTCTCTATTGCTGTAAAATATAGTTTTGTCTTGAAGAACTTGTTTGTTTTTGTTTTTCTTTGTTTTTATGTTGTCTTGCATGGCTGTGTTAATCTTCTTTATTCTGTCCCTTTCTACTATGCTCAGCCATTAAGAATAATAATCAGAATAACAATAACAAACGAACAAAAATAAGATATCTATGTCTAATGAAGGCATAATGTGATATAGCATAATTTTTTACAAATCCATTTCTCCTTGAGCTTAAGAAGGTTTTCAAATCAATTTGCAGCTTTCAATGGCCATACTAGGCAAGAACACAGTTCTGCCTTTGTTGGAAACATCAAAGTCTAGTTTGCCTCATCGACTCTTCAAATCCATTACCCGTTTGATACCACGTTATGAAAGATGCACCTATAATGAGTGTGAGGTTTTTTCTGGTGTATTTGGAAACACATTCTGGCATGAAAACCTAATCCCCAGCATGCACTACTGGTTAAACAAAGAAAATGTGACAAAGCTTCCCATGGCAGCATTTTCCCACCTTAGAAAAATCTGCATTGCTGGTAACATTGTTGACAGTGAAGGAAACAACTCATATTTGATCCATCCTGAGAGAATGCCACTCCCTACGCTTTATATTTCTGGAGGAAGGAGTCTTCTTGTGACTCCGGAGACTTCTTTTCTTGCTAACAAGTACATGAAGTTGCACCAGCCTGGTTTTAGACATGAAAGAGTTGTAGTGGAGGGCTTTGGGCATTCAGACCTTTTGATTGGAGAAGAGTCATATAAGAAGGTTTTTCCTCACATTACATCTCATATTAGATCAGCTGAAAGAGAAAATGGTGCCATTAGTGTTGGGGGAAGGAAGTGTAGCAAAGAGGCCATGGATTGGGAAGATGATCCTTACGAACAATATGGAGGTTTTAGCACTTGGTTTTCTCCTTGTGTTGTTATTTTGTTGTTTCTCATGTTAGTTGCACTATTCTTGTCAATGTTCAATGTGTTTTAATGAGGAAAAGTTATTTTATATCGTTTTAGTTGATCCTTATGAAGAATATGGAGGATTCAGTACTTGGTTTTCTCCTTTTGTTGTTATTTTATTTGTTGTTTCTCATGTTAGTAACTTAGTTGCACTATGCTTGTCAATGTTTAATGTTTTTTAAAGAGGAAAAGTTATCTTGTATCGTGTCAGTTGAACCCATTTATTAAGGCAATTAGAATACTCCATAATTAGCCATTTTATTGTATTTCATTAAAGATTGGTATTGGCTAATGAAATTTGCGGCTACTTGATCTTTAAGTCAAACTACTTACAGTTCGTGGTTGTCATATATATATATATATATATACACTTTTGTTGTTGACGGATGTCATTCGTTTAGAAAATACTTTCTAACCATCATGTATTATTGGCGTAATGTTCACTCCGTAAAGATGTTGAACTATATATATATATATATATTATGCTAGGGTAAAATTCCATTTATAAGAGCATTACCATCAGGTATGTCAAATGCTAAATATTTGGTATTTGACACACCAAAAACCAACCTTCATAAGATATTTCAAATCCCAAAATTTTTGCATGCGGTTACAATACACGGACAAAAATGCCAAAATTTTTATTCTTATTTTATTTACTTTTTCTCTCTCCTCCCAACACATATCTCTCTCTCTCTCTGGTTCTCTCAACTCTCATCTTTGTCTAGCCCTCTCTATTGCACTTTCACAGCCACACCGATCTCACCACAGTGACCACCACACTGTGCTGCTGAGCTTGCCGTACCATCCACCATGCCATGTCACACTACACCGCTAAGCTTGCCGTGCCATCCACCATGCCACATCATGCCGCTGAGTTTGCCGTGCCATCCATCCCCCCCCCCCCCGACGCTGTTGATCTCTCACCGTGTGAGACATGTCTGTCTGTCTTTCTCTTTTTTCTTTTTTTTTTTGCCGTGGGTTTTATTGTTGTGGCTATTGGTTGATTTTCATGGGTTGTGGTGGTGGCTTTTTTTGTTGTTGCCGGTAGGTTGTGAGGTTTAGGTTTATCTAGAGGGATTGGAGGTTAGGTTTGTTTGATTTGAGATGTGTTTTGAGGTTTGTGAATGTGGTGGGTTGTGGGTTAGTTGTGGCAGTGGTACTGTGGTTGTGGCGGCAATTTGGTGGTTGTGGTGGTTATTTTTGGGTTGTTGTGGATTTTTTGTANTTTCAAAGAGAGAGAGAGAGGTGAAGATTTTGGATTTGAGAGTCACTGTTTATGGTTTAGGTGATGGGCATAGTAAGAAAGCTCTACCACAAATTCCAATCCATGGTGATTCCGGTGGTGTGTGTGGAGGTGGGGTGAACGTTAGAGGAGGGTTAGATTTTGATTTTTCATTTTAGATCTGGTATTATGAGCAACAATGCTAGTGACCGAAAAAAACTTCACAATTTTTGTCACAGCTCATCTCCACGTGGCGAGTTGTGAGTGATGGAAAAAAAGAATAGTAAGGGTCAATGAAGGTCCACATCTTCACTACTCATAACTTGCTACGTGAAGATGAGCTGTGACAAAAATTATGAAATTTTTTGTAGCACTAGCTTTTTTCATTGTGAGCTACTACTGTGTGTGAATATATTTTTATTACTTTTCAAAAACAGATACAGTAAATTATCTATTTTATACTACATTTTTTATTCAAATATTATTTTTTATCAATTTTTTATTACTCTTTTGTGTGTTTCAATTCAAAGTTTCAAACTTTTTATGCTTTGGTGCTAGTGATGACTACCTCAATTTGATAAATTGTCGCCAACAAATGGCTAAAACTTTTCTAAGGTGGTATTGCGAGAAATTAGTGCGACTTTTTGGACCAACATGGCAACAGGTGCTCGTCACCATTTTTTTTTTTTCAAAATTTATGTACAACGAAGCAAGCTTTTCCTAAAAAAAAAAAAAAGTGATGACTGACTAAATAAGTGGAAAAAAAAAACAGCAGTAATTTAAAAATTGATGTCCTTAGAAAGCCTGAATTTTAGTTAAATAAAAAATAACTAATAATTAAAAGATAATTTTTAAATCTTGTGTTCTATACTTCTATATATATATATATATATATATGTATATTTATATATTAGGACTATCCACGGGTCGGTCCGGGTTAGATTTGTGCCCAACACGAAACCGACCCACCGGAATTGGGTGGCAGAAAATTGCACCCACGCGCCGACAGCTAGAGTAGTCAGGTTGGGTGGATTAGACCTTTAACGGGTGGTGGGCGGGTCAGTCAAAGTCATAGATCTAAGAAGACGACAAGAAAACGGTGAGAAAAACTCAGATTCGGCAAAAATCTCATCGAATTCTATGAGATTTAGGTCTGTTTGGATACTGCTTATTTGGCTGAAAACTAAAAACTGAAGACTGAAAACACTGTAGCAAAATAAATTTTAAATGTGTGAATAATACTATAGGACCCATTTTTAATAAAAAAAGTTGCAAAAAAAAAATGTTTGTGGGTCCTGTGAACAATGCACGGGACCCACATGTTTGGGCTGAAATGCACTTTTTCACAAAAAAGAAAAAAAAAAGAAAAAAAAAAAAAGAAAAGAAGAAGATGGAAACATAGACGCTGAAACGTGCCTGTTTCATTCGTATCCAAACCCAGCTTTCGCCAAATTCAGCGAAAATCTCACTAGATTCGATGAGATTTCACCAAATCTAGTCAAAATCTCATTGGATCTAAGTGAAATATTGCCAGAATTTGGGTTTTTTCGCTGAAATCTGGAAAATTTCATCGAAATCTGTGTATCTTTCAGTCAGTTAGGGTTTTTCAAGTTTTAGGGGAGGGAAACCGTAACAGAAACTGACCCGCTGGAGTCAGTTTTTGGTGGTGAAGACTTATCGCCAACCACTAGAGTAGTCAAGTCAGCCGACATCGAATCAGATCCAATCGATTTCTTCGGGTGGGTCGGGTTTTTGGATGATTCTGGACAACCCTAGTATATATTATAAGCTTCAATTTCATAATATAACTGAAAGGAAGAAAGAACAAAGTGTATATCTGCGTTACAAATAATGGCCAGGGCTGTTGGCAGGTTATCCTTATTGAAACACAAAGACAAGCTAGAACCTAAGGCATGTTTAGAGCATTCACATCAAGGATCTCAAAAAATATAGCATTTAATAACTCAAAACCCTGCTTAATCAATTTTAACAGCTCTCATTTATGAGAGTTCACTATAGCAAGATATCAAATTTTTTTTAGATATGGCATCTTTGATGAAATATGATTTTTTGTGGTTTCAGATGCTAAAAATAGTTTTTAAGTAGGTTTGACACCCATGTTGTGAAGGCTCTTACCTATAATATGGGTAGCAACATAACCTATTCTTCTAACCCAAATAAAAGAGAAACATTAGCACAGCAGTGCCATGCCAAATGCTAGTTTAACATATACTTTTTTTTTTTTTTTTTGTTAATTTCAACACACCACTTTACAATACACCTTACATTAGATATTATATTATTTCCTTCAACACATTAAAATAATATATACAACACATTAAAATAATCTTAAAAATCTCATACAGTATAATATATAAATAAATACAAAATTCCTCACCACACACAACACACCCCACCACAACCCACCACCACACAAAATCAACCCCTGGCCACTAATCTCAGCCCATTGCAACACCCAAAAAAAAACACCACAACCAATATCAACCCATTGTAACCAAAAAAAAAAAAACTACAACCATCGCAAAAGAAAGAGAGAGATCAACAGAGGCTTAGGCAGAGGAGGCTAGGCAAGATTGATGACAACTTAAGAAGAGGAGGCTGGGCGAGACCGATGACAACTGGGCGAGATGTAGTTGGCCAAGGTTGGGGGCTTGGCGAGAGTCGTCTAGCAAGATCGGCGGTGGCATCTAAGAGTGAGATCGTCGACATACGAGGTGGCAAGATTAAAGGAGAGATTGATGACAAGATTGGAGGTGAGAGTGAAAGGAGAGGATGATTCTATAAAAATAGAGTGGAGAGGTTAAGAGTGAATAAGAGAAAATGAGAGTGACTAAGAGAGGAAGAGAGACTGAGAGAGTGAATCAAACGGGTGAGAGCAAGGAGAGAGAAAAGTAGAATAAAAAAAATATTAAAAGGTTTTAGCATTTCTATCAATACAATTCTAATATTAAAATTGTACTCTTAATCAGTATTAAAACTTTTAGCATTTAGAACATGTGATGTGAGAGGTTTTTAGGTGTTTAGTGTGCCAAATACCAAATATGCTATAATAAGAGGATTGAGATAAATGTTGCACATGATGCAATTGCTTTCAACCTTAGCCATTAGATTAAAAATGTTTTTATTGTTTGCGAGAGAGAAAATGAGTAATTACACCCATTAGGTATTGGACTAGATTTCAATCCCTAATAAGACTAGACTATAGAGGACAACAATAAAAAAGAGTAAAAAGACTGGTAACAAGTAGATTTTACACTACATTTCAAAAATACCAATATCAAATTATTTATTTTAAATTACATTTTATTAAAATATGTTTTTTTAACTTTTTATTACTCTTTTTATTTGTATATAAAAAAAAATTAAAAACTAATTTTGTATATGAAATAATAATCATCTAAAATTTATGATGATTATTGCAACAATTTAAATTTACACAAAAATTACATGATATAAACGAATGACAATCAAAATTTACCTCTTCTTTTTTTTTTTTTTTTTTTTTTTCCATTTTACATTAATTGATACAAGTACTATATGCCTGTACCTAATATGTGAGGTGATAATTTAGAGAATATTTAATGCTGTAACTTAAAAATATGTTTTTAATTTTTAAATAATATTACATCATTTTTCATATATTTTTTCATTTACAAGTATTTAAAAAAAATACAAATTACAAGGCCCCTTAAGCTCAAAATATAAAGGGTGAAAAGTGAAACTGAAAAGTGAAAATTCGAATAACATTCTCACTCTTTTCAAAAAAAGAAAAAGAAAACGCGTATAGGTTCTCAAGAAAGAGCAGTTTGGCTCCTCTGTGGCAGTTATGCTTCTCTTCCTTGTAGTATATGGTTTCCCTTCTCTGTGAGAAGGATGGTGGGTTCTCAAGTATAATTTTCTACTTGGAGATTTGTTTTGCTTTTTAGTGTGTCATTTTTTTATATTGCTTTCTTTCTTTTTTATTTCAAGCCGTATCTGCTACTACCTGTTTCTCTATTTTCAAATTGTGTTAGTCTGCACTTTGCTTTCTTTGTCTCATTCCAAACCATGTCTGTTACATCTGTCTTTTGTTCAAACTCACTTGCCTTAATGGAGGATTTATCAACTCACTGGAAGAAGTTATCTTTGTCAGAATCTGAAGAAAACCGGGTTGCACTAAGAATTGATAGGAGGAAGAGAGATTTTATACTGGTAGGGAAATTTTTCACTCGTAGATCATTAAATATAGAGGCTGTTGCAAAAACATTCAGACCTTTATGGCGCACAAAAGGAGGATTCAATGTTTCTGTGGGTGGTGAAAACATACTGTTGTTTGCTTTTGAATTGGAAGTTGATGCGGAAAGAGTTATTCAAGGTGAACCGTGGGCTTTTGACAGGCATCTTGTTGTCTTTGAA
Organism: Quercus suber; assembly: GCF_002906115.3. Taxonomy (NCBI): domain Eukaryota; kingdom Viridiplantae; phylum Streptophyta; class Magnoliopsida; order Fagales; family Fagaceae; genus Quercus; species Quercus suber. The sequence continues at coordinate 62,951 of NW_027069681.1, read as the reverse complement.
AAATTTGACGGATATGTTCCTATCCATATGTTGGGTTTTAAATCAACAGCCTTTTGGGTGCAAATTCATAATCTGCCTTTTCCCCTCCAAACTGTTGAAACAGCTTTTAGTATTGGACAAACCATTGGACCTGTGATCAAACCAAAAGATTTGGGCGAAATGTTGGGGCCGAACTTTATGAGAGTGAGAGTGGTTGTAGATGTCTCAAAACCTTTATGTAGGGGAAGGAAGATCTATTGGGATAAGGATGAAGGGTGGGCTGCTTTTATGTACGAGAGATTGCCGAATATTTGTTATTGGTGTGGGTCTGTGTCTCATGATGATAAAGACTGTTCTCTTTGGTTGCGAAGTAAAGGTACTCTGACTGTAGCAGAATAGCAATTTGGGCCGTGGATTAGGGCGCCTCTTTACAATTCGGCAAAAAAGTCTTTTGTTGCAGTTCAAGGATATGAGCATGTGAATAGTGGTGCTACACATGGTTTTGCTGGTGTATTGAATACTTCAGATGCTGGTGTTTCAGGACTGAATGATGGCTTTGAAAACACAATCACCTCTTCTAATTCACGTGCTACAAAGGTGAATAGCTTGGTGCCTTGTTATGTGGTGGGATTTAGGGATGATGAAGAACACATTTCTTCCTCATTGAAACCATTTGGATCACTGCAGATGGTGATGGACGATGCAAGGGCAGTTCCAGATTTTGATGAATAGTTACAACTATTAGATCGTGAGATTGACTCCTCTCCAAACCTTTCCAAACTGGAAAGTGATAACCCTGATGCCGTTTCAGTCAATGTCCCTATTTTTCCTCATGCCAAGTCACGCATTGAAGTGTCAACTCAAAATCAAAAATTAAATGAGGTGGACGCTACTCCTAATTTTTCTCATGTTCAGCCTTGCATTAATGCGTTAACAGCAGGTCAAGAATTAAACAAGGAGGTAATCAATTATGAGGGGGACTCTTTGGAGGCAATCCCGCTTGAGGAATTTAATATTGGCCAAACTTCTACTCCTACAGGCAAAAAGACCTCATGTGGCAGACCTAGGAAATTCACACAGGGAGATTTGTTGGCAACTGGGATTACAAATCAGGTTTATTTGGGAAACTCTGTACAGATAGTCCATACTCCAAAAAAAACATGGAAACGTATTGCTGTTAAAAAAGAAATTTCTGCAGATAAATCAGTAGCAGGTCTTGACATTGGTGAGAAGAGAAAAAGTGCTAATTTAGATGGCAAGGAAGATCATTCTGTTGATGGGGGAAAAGAGGAATAAGATTGAGGTATGTCCTACTAATCCAACGGCGGAGGTTGCTCAGCAACCCCGCCGAGCACAATGAGTCTCTTAAGCTGGAACTGTCAGGGGCTTGGGAACCTTCGAACAGTTAATGCCTTGGCAAAGGTAGTGAATAAAGAAGAGCCCATTATTGTCTTTCTTATGGAGACAAAGCTGAAAAAAGATTGGCTGGAATTGATTAAGGAGAAATGTAAAATGAAAAATTGTTTTGTTGTTCCTAGTATTGGAAGTAGTGGTGGTCTTATACTATTGTGGAAAGAAGAGTTGAAGGTAGATATTAAGACTTTTTCTCAAAATCATATTGATGCATGGGTCAATGGTGGGGAAGTTGGTTGGTGGCATTTTACAGGTTTCTATGGTCATCCGGATATGACTAAAAGGCATGAATCTTGGGCAAAATTGAAGCATCTAAAAAGAACGTCTTCTTTACCATGGCTGGCCATTGGTGATTTTAATGAGATTATGAGTCTCTCGGAGAAGGAAGGTGGAAGTATTCGTCCAAGAAAACAAATGGCTGACTTTGTATCTACTATTGATTATTGTGGATTGTGTGATTTAGGTTTCATTGGATCTAAATTCACTTGGCTATATCAAACAACTAGTGGGGTTCAAATACGAGAGAGATTGGATAGGGCTTTGGCTACATTGGAGTGGAGGTCTCTTTATCCAATAGCTAAGCTTCACCATTTATCTTCTTCGGTGTCAGATCATTCTTCATTATCATTTCATTTGTTTCAACAACAGAAGAAAAGAAGACACAAAAAAAAATTTCGGTTTGAGTCAATGTGGTTGAAAGATTTGAGATGTGAAAGGGTTGTAAAGAATGCATGGGAGAGTGGTCAATTGATAGATTCAGATTGGGTTCTTCACAATTGTTTGGAGAGGTGCAAACTTGAATTGTCTTCTTGGAATGCTATGGAATTTGGCCATGTGGGAAAAATTATTAAGGAACTTCAAACTAAATTAGAATGGTTAGAGGTGCAGCCCACATCCATGGAAGTAGTGGAAGCAATGAGACATACTCAAATTGAACTGAACTGTTGGTTGGATTGAGAGGATGATATGTGGAGACAGCGATCAAGGATTGATTGGTTTCAAAATGGTGATAGGAATACAGCTTTCTTTCATGCCAAGGCTTCGGCTAGACATAGAAAGAATTTAATGGAGGGTTTGCTAGATAATGATGGGGTATGGCAGATTGAAGAAGATAAAATGGAGGAGATAGCAATTGGGTACTTCGGGGATCTTTTCTCTACAAGTAATCCGGTGGATTTTTCAGATTTACTCTTGGCTGTGCAACCTAAGGTGACTAATGCTATGAATGAAAGGCTGGTTCGGCCTTTTGTAGAGAGTGAGCTTTGAAGCAAATGTATCCACTTAAGGCACCAGGTCCTGATGGGATGCCTCCTCTATTTTTTCAACACTTTTGGAGCACTTGTGACACGGTGGTCACCAAAACGGTACTTGATTTTTTGAACCTTGGTATTTTTCCACCTAATTTTAATGAAACCCACATTACTCTTGTCCCAAAAATTAAAGAGCCAAAGAAGATAACGGATTATAGACCTATTAGCTTATGCAATGTAGTTTATAAAATTGCTTCTAAAGCTATTGCAAATAGGTTGAAAAAGTTTTTAGCTTCGATTATTAGTGATACATAGAGTGCTTTTGTCCATGGGAGATTGATTACTGATAATGTTTTGGTGGCTTTTGAAGCTATGCATCATATTAGCAAAAAAAAAAGGGGAAAGGTTGGGGAAATAGCTCTTAAATTAGACATGAGTAAGGCTTATGATAGGGTAGAGTGGGTTTGGCTTGAAAAGGTTATGGAGAGATTAGGTTTTGCTAACCGGTTTAGGGATTTGATCATGAGATGTGTTTCTACGGTTACCTATTCAATTAAAATTAATGGGACTCCGAGAGGACATATTACTCCATCTAGGGGAATCCGTCAAGGAGACCCTTTGTCACCTTACTTCTTCCTTTTATGTGCAGAAGGTTTGTTTGCTTTGATTCAATCATCAGTGAATAGGGGTCAACTGGAGGGTGTTAAAATTTGTAGGGGTGGTCCTAGATTGTCTCATTTGTTTTTTGCGGATGATAGCTTGATTTTTTGCAAGGCAATGTTAAAGGAGTGTGATGAACTACAACGATTGCTTGCTTTGTATGAGAAAGCTTCCGGTCAAAGTTTAAACCGTGCAAAAACATCTTTGTTCTTCAGTAGCAACACTCTAAGGGATGTTCAAGAGGAGATAAAAAATCGGTTTGGTGCCCAAATAATTAAGCAACATGAGAAGTATCTTGACTTGCCTTCTTTGGTGGGGAAAAATAAAAGACTTACCTTCAATGCTATCAAGGAGAAATTGGGGAAAGTGTTGGCGGGTTGGAAAGAAAAATTGTTGTCCAAGGTCGGAAAAGAAGTTTTGATCAAAGCTGTGGCTCAAGCAATTCCGACTTATACTATGAGTTGTTTTAAAATTCCGGATTCGCTTTGTGAGGAACTGATGGGGATGATCAGGAATTTTTGGTGGGGCCAAAAAAAAGAGGAAAGGAAGATCGCATGGCTTAGTTGGCAAAAAATGTGTGAGCCTAAATGTAATGGAGGATTGGGTTTTAAAAATTTAAAGTTGTTTAATATGGCTTTGCTCACAAAGCAAGGTTGGAATCTTCAAATGGGGGGTGAGTCTCTTGTTTATAGGATACTCAAAGCTAAATATTTTCCAACAACTGATTTTGTTCATGCTCCGATTGGACACAACCCTTCTTATATTTGGAGGAGTTTAATTTCTGCCTAAAGCTTAGTCATTGAAGGTATGCGATGGAGAGTTGGTAATGGAGCAAATATCAAGATTTGGCAAGATAAGTGGTTGTCAGGGGTATCATCTCATAAAGTACTTTCTCCAAGGTTGTTTTTGAGTGCTGATATGAATGTTGCTGACTTGATTGACTCACAAACGGCAAGGTGGAAAACAGAAGTGCTTGACAACCTCTTTATTCCTCATGAAGCCGACTTGATCAAGAGTATTCCTTTGAGTGTTACTCTACCAGCGGACAAACAGGTTTGGGCTGAAACTTCTACTGGAAATTTTACTGTTAGAAGTGCTTATAAATTAGCGGTTAATTTGTTTACAAATGCAAACCATGGAACTACTTCTGATGGTCGTTTATTGAGAAAATTTTGGAACAAAATTTGGTCTTTGCCCATTCCCCATAAGGTGCGGCACTTTTGTTGGCGTGCTTGCCGTGATACTTTACCAACTAAAGTCAAGTTAAGGAGGCGTAATGTGATTACAGATGATATGTGTGTTTGCTGTCATAAAGAAGCTGAGACGAACGAACACATTTTTTGGGGCTGTCCGAAAGCACAAGAAACTTAAGCCGCTTCAAAATTGCAACTGCTGCATTTGGATGTTCATTGTGGTTCCTTTATGGATCTGTTATGGCTTGTTATGATGAGTAATGAGTCAGGTGAGGAAAAATGTTCACAGGTGGTCATAATGGCTTGGGCACTTTGGAGTAATAGAAATGAAATTCTTTATGGTGGAGAAGGCAAAACAAGTCCGGCTATTGCTCTTTGGATAGCACATTTTCTTCAAGAGTACTGTCTACTACAGGTTCAAGCTTTAAAGCTACACCAGATTCGGTACAGCACATACCTGATGCACAACATCAGCCTATGCTTGCGGCCTGGCTTCCTCCTTTAGCGGGTTTCTTTAAAATCAATGTAGATGAGGCTCTTTTCTCATCAAAGAAGCAAGCTAGGATTGGTTTAGTGATAAGAGATGTTCAATGCAGATTGAAGGCTGCTTTATGCAGAAAAATTAAAGCTCCAATGGGGTCTGTTGAAGTTGAAGCTAAGGCCTATGAGGCTGGTCTGTTGCTGGCAAGGCATTTGGAGTTGCGAGATGTTGTGTTGGAAGGTGATTCCTTGATAATTTCCAATGCTCTCAAGCGACATACAATACCACCCTCTTCTGTAGATGCTATCTTGGAAGGCATTCATGAGTTAGGTGCTGAACTTGGTGTTGTTCATTTCTCTCATGTACGTAGGATTGGCAATAAACCATCCCATATTCTAGCAAGACAAGCTCAAAACCTTGTCAATGATGTAATTTGGATTGAAGAAATTCCTTGTTGTATTTAGCAAGCTCTTATCCAGGATGTATCTTTATTGTGATGTTGTTATAATAATATTTTCAGTGTGTTTTCTATCAAAAGAAAAAAAAGAAAAAAAAGAAAAAGAAAAAGTCACGCACAGACTGCAAAGGAATTATTTACTGTTTAAGGTAAAAAAGCAAAATATACCGCTGGGTAAGAGCAAGGCTAATTGGGTAATTTCGATAATGGGCACAAAGTACAGAGCCAGTTCTACATCACATTGGCTTACGTGCGTTTAACTGCAACACTAGATTTATTTTAGATTTATTGTCTACCCTTTTTTTCCTCTCTTTACAGTTCACATTACGCGTGTACTTTATTTTATGTCTCTTACCGAATCTTCCTTCTTTCATTCATTCAATCTCTTCCTTTTCAACCACTCCTCCGCCTCTAAAAGCCACATCTCCACCGTCTGCTCTAGACACCAATCTTCCACCCTCCCTTCGACCTTCTCTGCGTCTCTCTCTCTCTCTCTCTCTCTCTCTATAAAAACCTTCAAATTCGACCCACTGCGTGTCTCTCTCTGTCGCAAGATGAGAGATCTTAGGTATGGCTTTTATTTTGTTGATGTTAATTGTCATCAGATCATGTGTTCATCGGTGCGGTTGACCATTTTTTGGAGGCATTTATTTTTTCACTGCACACAGAAGAGATGACATCTCTTTTCTCTAAGATAAAGAGCCTCCACCGCAAAGCCGAAGTTGCAGATCGGAGTGAAGCAAAGGGGGATGGGGTAGATCGGAACGCCGTGTGGAGATTATGTTTTCATGGCTGTTCGGTGTTCATTTATTTGTACCACACATACCCAGTCGAGAGAGAGATATCATGACATCGGTTTCTCCAAGAAAAGAACACCTCCAAGGTAGTTGGCGATGGCTGTCTGTGTGTTCAGACATCGGCCGATCTGAGTAGGGCAAAGGTGGATGGGTAGATCGCCGATCGATAAGGTGTGAACTTTTGTTGGTCGATCGAGACCTATCTATCAAAGGTATGCTTCCTCTTATTCTTTTCCGTTATACCCTGTAAGTAAATTGAAGTTATTATTATTTTTCATATCTGCGGCTATGATGACCGTGTGTTTTTGTTATACTTATACCTGCGTTTCCTTATATTATTTTCCCTTACGTTTTCTTATATATCTTTCTTTGTTTTTGAAAGAAACTAACAAATTTTCTGTCACCTTCGTAGGTCCTTTTTTTCAGAATGAAAGCAGGGCATGAAAAACTGGGGTAAAAGATAAGCTATTTTTTGGCTTCTACTTTTTTTTTTTTTTTTTTTTTTAACGTAATGTAAGCTACACACGTGGGTGGGGTGGGGGGTGGAGGGCTATGGCTACCCCAGAATTTTGAAATATTCTTTATTTTTTTTATTTATATAAAATTATTTTACTATTTTGAATTTTTAGCCTTCAAAAATGGCACGACGATGCTTTAAAAAAAAATTTTGGCCTTTATTTTTTTCAATTTCATTTTTTTTATAGGGAGATAGTTCTTTATTTTTCTCAATTTCAGTTTTTATGGTAAAAAGTGATCTTATATTTGGTGAATTTTTTCCCTATGGATGTACTAATGTATGACTTATATTCCACACACACGTAATACATAATGCTAGTTTTTTTTGTTTTTTTATTTATTTATAAAAGTTTGGCACCTCGTTTGGATTTATTTTTTCAATCCATTATGTGGTGATTAAGTCATTGAATCATTAACAAAATTTTTTTATTACTACAACTACATAAGAAAAATCTCTGTAGTTGCTACATAAAGGTTTAGAATAAGATAGCTCCAAACATATTCCTCCAAGTTTTGATTATTCAAGTTTTTGAAAATTTCATTAGTTCAATTGAAATATTTTTTATATATAATTTGAAACAAATTTATTTTTGATAGAAAATACTAATTGTTTTTTTTTTGGGTGTGTATGTATGTAACTTATGAAATAAAAAAAGTGTGTATATGTGTGTTAAAAAGGTATTTTTTGGGTTGCCTTGACTAATATATTAGTGTCACATTAGTGTCACAATTCCCCGTCCCTGATACTATAGCACCGTAAATTTTCTGGAAAATTATTCATTCTCCTAAAAGCATTATCTAGAAAACCGTATCATTTTCTTGTGTTTGGTAGTGACCTTGAAAATGAGCTGAAAATGTGATTTTTCATTTTCGGTGAACACAAAAAATGCATTCAAGCTATAGAATATAAATTTTTTTTAGTCGCAAGAAATGTAAACCGTATGTCTTGTACGAGTGGAAAGGTCAACTAGACCGGTTTCTGTGAAGTACATGAAATCCAAAACCAGTCTTAACACCCAAAAAAAAAAAAAAGTCTTAACACACTACTACTCAGCATGTCAAGCCGCTGCACCTCTCGCCCCTGCATCTCGCCCCCCCCCCCCAATCAGCTTCTTCTGCTGCATCTCTAGCACGTCCAGGCTGCCCATTTAGTCAAGTGGTAAGTTGAAGCATGCCAAATTTTTGGGGATAGCAAGATATTTTCTATTATGCTTCTACTAGGAATAAAAGCAACCAGAGCAGTGTCAATCAATTTGCTTAACATTGGTCTGAGCCTACCCACATAATAAATCAAGAACCTTCTCCAATGATACCCGCATAATAAATCAAGAACCTTCTCCAATAATACCCACTGAATCCCAAACGGCCCAAATATAAAACTCCGCAACTTAAAAGCTTCACTACAATGTATGAAAAGGTGGTCCACTGTCTCCCCAGTCCCCACTACAACAGCACATACAACAACTCACCATTGAAAACAAGAAAGAAGAAATTTTGCTTACAAGAGAAGTACCTCTAAAATTCTAATTGCAGAATGCAGGTGTATAAGCTCTCATTAAGCCAACAAAACTTAGGTTATGTTTGGTAATCTATGAACTATATATTATATATTGTTTTCTAGGCTAATCTATGAACATTTTTTTTATTGATATAAAAAAAGATGTCTAAACAATCACATGCCAGCATAGCAGGTACATGCATTTGTTGCCAGACTAAAACACGCTCGCTAAAGTCTGAACACACAGGCATTGTATATTTCAAACATAAGGCCAAAACCTGAACATGAAATCTCATTTAACTCTAGCTTGGGTCTTTTCTTCATATATCATTGGTAATTGATGCTCAAGTTTGTCATGTCTGGCAATTCCTCTTGTCAGGCTGTGAACTAAAGAGGATTTCATGGATGACAGGAGGAAAGTGGAGGGAGGGAGGAGAGAGCGGTGGGTTTGGGTTTGGCCGCAAGGTTAATTTGGACTTTGTCATTGTGCTTTTGGTTTCGCCTTTTTGTTTCAGCTAGGACTTGAAGCCTAGGTTTCATTTAAGTTCACTAGGCTTCTCCGTGTTTTCATAACTGAAAACAGGTTATTAGCTATTCTCAGTTTCCTTTGGAAATTGAGATTTGGAAACCATTGTATATATTATTACAGTTTATAAGCTCTCCCTTTGTTCCTTAATCCTCTGCTCTGTACTTAGTTCTTTTGTTGGCTTATGTTTGTTTTGCTGTCTTTTCTTGTTGTTTGTTTCCTTCTCTGTATTCCTTGCTCTACCTTTTGTTTTTCATGAGGTAGCTCTTTGAATATACATCTTTTTACTTATCAAAAAAAAAAAAAAAAAAGCTCTAAAATTCTTTAGGTCTATTTCTCTCTTCTTTCCTTTCAGATCGAACACCCTGGGTTTTTTGCTCTTCTTCCCCATCTGATGCCGCTGAGAAAAACAAGAAGCAGCTTGAATCACCTTTCAATGAAGAGACACAAAACCGGAAGCTGTGATTGCAGTGAAAAAGACACGAAAGTAAGGGCTATCACTATCAGAGTATATATTATTATTATTATGTTAAAATGCAAAACACATAAAAAGGAGTTAATTTTACGCATATTTTGTGCTACGGTAATCATATAAATTTACATAATTATGCACTTATTATTGTGTGTTATTTTTAAGTAAAAATGTGTAAATTTTATATAAATTTTTATTATACACCAATTGATGTGTGCTTTAAGTTTTTCTAAAATCTATTTTAGTCTCAACTTTTCTTTAATTTTTTTTAGTTCTTTGAATTTCAAGTTTATTCATTTAAGGCATTTGTCAACTTTAGTGCTTTTTTTTTTTTTTTTGAGGCGGTAGTGTTATTAAACTTGGCGCGACCCAGCCGGTCGGACCAGTGACCTAGCACATTGACTGAGCTGGGTGATCAATTAGATCGGGAAAATATGTGACTCAGTTAAAACCAGTGCAACCTGGTGGGTTTTAAGCAACCTGTGTGACCCGGTTGGATTTTATTAACACAGTTAGGTTTGTGAATTGTGTAAAATTACATTAATATATTCACTTTATTGACTCTTTTATTATTTGTGTAATAATATGGTAATTTAAACAAAAGAAAACTTAAAAAATCCAAAAAAAAAAAAAAAAAAAACATTGTTCCCTGCGCCCTGTCCTACATTTTCACACTTTGTACTTTATAGTTTGTACATGTACCATCACTTTTCAGTTTTCACAATTCTCAAATTCTGCTGCCATGGGCTACTATTGTGCATAAATATTTTTTATGCTTTGAAGTCTGAGCAGATGTACTTGGCCAACAATTAGCATGTAAGTATGACCATATAACTCTATGTCATTGCCACCATCTTCCTTTGTTTAGGTTTTTTTAATATACTTTATTTTTTGATTGCTTTTTAGTTTAGGCATCTTTGGTTTAATTTTTCTTTTTTTGGTCGTGTACAGTGTGAATGTGTGACATTGTTTCTTCTTTGAGTTTTGACTATTTTGTTGCTTTGAATTTGTTTGTTACTTTAGGTATTAGCTGACCTTAACTTTACTGACAAATATAAATTAATTTGTTTGTTTCTTTTAATGCTATTGCTAATCAAGAAAGGCTGGGTTTCAATGTTGTAAAAGATTTTGATTGCAATTTGCAAAGATCAATTTCTGAATTCTTGTACTCCTAAGGAAATGTGGTTTTAAGAAGAAAAAGAAGATCCTAAACGTATTTAACCATTATTGCCTGGTAGGTTTTCAAACTCACAACTATCACCATCTTCTTAATTGTCTGTCTAACTCTGAAGTGCGAATCATCACAAATGATATCAAGTGGTTACCCTTGCAAAAATTTGGCAGCATTTTCAAGATAAACACAAATTGAATAAACTCCATCAGGATTTTGGATGAAATCTTAAAACCTTGCAGAATCCATTATAATGTTTCCATGCTCACTTATCACCAAAACAACTACATTCATGATTTTGTCCTCAACTTTTGAAAAATATATTGCTCAAGTGTCTTATGATATGCCAATTGGTCCCTTTTCTTTAATGTCTCATGTGTAACTTCCTTCTTTCGTAATAAAGATTCCATAACACATTCATCTTGCAAACGAAATTTCTAATTAAACAGCTTTTTTCTATACATAATGTAGAAGGGCAAGAACTTTCATAAGATATTCAGTTTGTATCAAGGAATTTTTAATTCAAGAGTTTTCAACTAATATATTTTTTTGTTGGAAAGTTACACATGCATCAGATGGATCTTGAACTCTCTGACATCACCCTCTACCTTGCTCTTCTGAGGGGAGGAGGTGCCATTTGAGCTGAGCTGATTGGCGAGTTTTCTATTTATAATATAAAAAGATAAGTTTATTATCGGTTTTACTAAATAGAATTAAACGCGTTGGCTTCGTATTAAATACTATTGAAATTGTTCTAAGCAACAAGTCAAGAGACTTACTAAGTCAGCCAAATGTGATCCTATTGAAACAAGTAGGCCTGATGCTCTTTGTCAGTCTGCAGACTCTGCATTTAGCTCCTAAATAAAAGAGAACAACCTAGAAGAGTAATAAAAGTTGTTCCAGGAATAAAATAATTGAGCATGTAAAAGAAACCTGTGAATCTGAGCACCAAGCAACATAATCTCCTAAAGTAACTCCTTTGACAAAAATGATGTATTTGCATTATTGCATAAGGTGTTGGCTATGGATGCCCTATAGTTGCACAGGAGATAACTATAAACCAAATTTGAAGGAATGACATCCTCAAAAGTTATAGATTCAAAAGCCATTCTCGCCCCTTTTTTTTTTTTTTTTTTTTTTTTTTTTTTTTTTTTTTTTTTTTTTTTTTATAAGCTACACACGCACTTAATGTGTCTTGAACTCATAACTTCACATTTTACCCATTTTCTTATATAGGTGAAGGTGTCATTTTTGCAAAACTTTTTTTTTTCCTCAGTACCATATGAGTAAAACTGATTAGAAAATGCCAATTTAAATTTATAATGAGGAAACAAAAGAGCAAGTTTGACTCAATACTCATGTAGGACGCATGGTACTGGAAAAGAAATCCTTAACTATAACATTTTTATTTCGATAGTTATAATGGGGTAGGAAATTTGAATTTTAAATGTCTTGGAAACATTAAGAGGAACTTTTTTTTTTTTTTTTTTCATTATTTATAGTTATCTTGTAAACACTAAGACTAAGGTGCCAACTAATTGAGTTATAAAGCTCCTGACATATAGCTTACTCTACCCTCAAGCATATAAGCTCATGGCCATGTTAAACACAAATAGTAGTAACCAACTGTTTGAGATGGTTATATTGTCTGCACCTGTCAAGCAAAATTCAACTTGAAAGTCTACCTTTCTCGTTCAATGTCAACCTTATTCATCAATGGTTTAATGTGTAAATTGCAAGAAAATAAATGGTACGCGCAATCTCAACATTAAATAAGAATCTCATATTTTAAAAATAATAATAATAATATAATTTCACAGACATAAGTCTAAGCACAATCTTAGGGCATGTTTGGTAGATGGTAATAGGCGCTGTAATGTAATAAGTATTTCTATAGTTTGGTTATTCTTTAGAGCATGTTTGGTAGATTGTAATAAGCGCTGTAATGTAATAGTTATTCCTATGATTTAGTTATTCTTTAATTTGGTTATGTCTTTATTATAAGGAATAATCATTCATTATGAATAGCTATTCTTCAAGATGAGGAATAACTATTCATCTTTAAAAGGTTGTATTAGCTATTCCTTAGTAAGAGCAATAATTTCAAAACTTAATATATTTCCAAATAAACAAGCTTTCCATATACATCTAACAATTATAAAAATAAAAAATCACACATATCTTTCTTAAATTTAAAAATAACAATTTTTAAGGAGATATAATTGTATAAGTAAGAAATTTTCTAAAATAAATGTTAAGTTTCATTCTAATATTATAATTCACAACCAAACTAATGAATAGGTTTACAACAAATTTTATTCATAGTAATAAAGATTACAATTTCTATTGTAATTCTCATTCAGTGTATTAAACGTACCCTTAGTTTGATTATGTTTTTATTACAAGGAATAGTTATTCTTTATGAATAGTTATTCTTCAAAATGATGAATAATTATTCATCTTTAAAAGGTTGTATTAGCTATTCCTTAGCAAGTGCAATTATTTCAAAAGTTAATATATTTTCAAATAAACAAATTTTCCATATACATCTAACAATTATAAAAATAAAAAATAACACATATTTCTATTGAATTTAAAAATAACAATTTTTAAGCATGAAAAATATTGAGAAGACTCATTATCAAGCATGAAGCAATGAAAAGAAACCGATTTCCCTCATCAGCTCATGTTCTCCAACTTAAAAAACTATACGATAGTTCAATCATGAATATCAAGCTGCTATGTTCTAAAAGGGAAAGAGGACTAACTTGTTTTGCCTTAAACATAACATATTACTTTAGTCAAATCTTTCAAGTTAGAGCATTCGACACCCTTCTTTGTCCTTTTTTTTTTTTTTTTTGTGTGCATAGAATCAACAGATGAAACCCCGTCAAATGGTTCCAATTGCATAAAAAGCTTGTAAAACCCATCCAGAAATTGGGACAAATCAATATTATTCAAACTCATTCCTACCTATCTATTAAGCTTCAAGTTTTTCAACCCTAAAGGAAAAAAATTTACTTAGCTTGAACAAGATGGAGTTCTTCACACAGTAATTCTAATCAACAAGATAAATTAGTACCTATCCCCAAAAGCTTAAGCCATAAAAAAAAATATATTAAATTTAATTATTTAACAAGAATTCTAACTCTCTATCTCACGTATGGGCCCAAACTGCCCTTAAATTTTAGAGCCCATCGTGTGAAATTTTTAGTTTTTTATTTTTTATTATTTTTTTAAATAGGACGTAGAGTGGAGACATTTGCACTGATATCATGATAAATTAATTATTGTCCCAAAGAGCCCAGTGTGTGAAATTTTTAGTAGTATTTATTTTTTAAATAGGATGTAGAGCGAAGACAATTGCACTGATATCATGATAAATTAATTATTAATCCAAAAGCTTAAGTTATTAAAAAAATGGAAAATTTACACATTTAACGATAATTCTAATTGAGAATTATGGGTTTTGAACTAATTTAACATACTCAAAAAACTAATGCTAACAATAAAAAACTAACTAGAGTAGTAAGGTAAGGGTTTTTGCCATCACTAGACAAAAGCACTGAATCCAAAACAACATAACTATGCTAAAAAACCACTAATCATGTTCCACATTTGAACATAGAAATGACAGAATCAAGCCCTAAAAATTCATGTAGAATTTAACCTGTCGTCCACCTAGAGATACAACCCAACAACAATTGCAACCAGCATTAGCTTCAATTATTAACCAAATTCTCTCTCTCTCTCTCTCTCTCTCTCTCACACACACACACACACACACACACACACACACACAAACACACACACACACACACATAGGTACAAGGCGGCAATGTCCTTGAGGGAAGTGGAGGCGGCAGCTTTGATGACTGGGGAATCACTAGCTAGCAACGAGACGAGAACCTGAACGGCCTTTGAGTACATAGTACATATATATATACATATATATATACATACATATATATATATATACATACATATATATATATATATATATAAAAGCACTGAACAAACCAAAATTTTGAAATTAAGTGAATTGAGAAGTAGTGTTTTGGTTTTTTTATTTTTTTATTTTTTAAATATAATTTGATAGTTAGTGGCCGTTTGGCTAGAGTGATGACAGTTTCAAATGGTTATTTTTAGGCTTCAAATTGTGCTTTTTAGTCTTGTAAATGTAAGAAAGTGCATTTTTGTAACAATTGTAGATTGCCACTTTTTAAAAAATTTTAAATAAAAATTATGAACCAAACTCTGTATTAGGGTAGATTTGAACATTGAACGTTTTTACTAGACTAGAAACATAAAAAAGGTGATGATACAAAGTTCTTTACCATTATGATTATCACCAATTCACTATTAGGGTGAAGGATTTAAACATTTGACGCTTTTACTAGAAACATAAAAAAAGTGATGATACAAAGCTCTTTACAGTTATGATTATCACTTATAATACGGTTTTGGGCAATGTCAAAATAGAAGATGAAACTTGAATTAGAAGGGACAATTTATTCATTCTAATAAGTTTTGGTTCAAACCAACAAGAAAATGACACGTCATTCATTTCAATCGTGTATATATTATATATATATATATATATATATAAAGTCAAACTTGAGATGAAAATTCAATTAGAATCCTCAATGTGTCCTATTTAATTTTTTTACCTATTTTTTGTGTCAAATCTATATATAATTAAAGTCAAAGCTAAAAGAACGTTCAATTAGATTCTAAATTGGATTCCAGTTGTATATGTATTCGAAATTCTAAATTAGACTCTAATTTTGCATCTTGTATCCTATTTATTTTTTAAAAATGTTGCGCCAAATAAGTTAATTACAGGCAAAACACAATAAGTTTGCTAGAAATTAGCCGTAAAAAAGCCAAACATCGTTGCTGTCCTAAGTCCTCCTCCACGTCCATAATCCACACGACCAAACTCACATTTTGTTCTTCGATTAAATGAGAAAATTGAATATAGACATGTGAGATTAGTGACTAAAGTTTGTATTCTCCAATGGAGTAAATGTGATGTGGGTTTGGGTCAAATCGTAACACCAACGGATCCAGATTCCTCTAGGCCGCGGCGTGGTTACAGGTATGTTCTTTAAACCAATCCCTCTCTCCTATTTTATTTGTTTATTAGTTTTAAAATGATAATAATACAAGGCATCCCATGCACACGGCCTAATTTGTAGTATTTGCTTGCAACGGGGCTAGGTACTTTTGTTCTTCAATGAACAAAGAGAAAACATAAGGGCTAGATACTTTTGTTCTTTATGAACAAAGAGTGAACATGATTGATGAAGCAGGATTGAATAAAATCATGAGTAGTATTGAATTTGTTTTCAAGGGATTACAGTTAAAACATGATCAGTCCAATCTTATGAACAATAGAAGTGGGAGAATAGAAAATAGGGAGGTGATGAAAAAGTAGGAAAATAGAAAATATTTTAATTTCGCTTATTTATGTTTGGTTGGAGAAATTGAAAATTGGAGAGATGAAAAACTTTTTTTAGTTTGGTTGAGAAGAAAAATGGTATAATAGAAAATGTGATTTATATAAATTTACTGTCATGCTCCTATTAAATATAAAAAGTAATGAATTATATTTTTATTAAAAAAATGGAGTGCACTTCATTGAGAGAGAGAGAGAGAGAGAGAGAGATAGCAAAAATCCAAAATAAATGAGATAAAGAAAAAACGATTGAAAAAAAAAAACATATGAAAGGAAAATGGCTGAACAGTAAACAAAAAAAAAAAAAAAAAAAAAAATTCTTTTTCTTGTTTATGCTTGATTTAATTAAGGGACAAACCTTTCTTGAGATTTTGAAATCATAAACGAATCCAACTCTCTACAATATCTTACTTCAAATAAGATCAAGACTCTTTCGTAATTAAAGTTTAAACATTGACCTTTCCCACATTAATTAGCGGCAAGAGTCACTTTTTTCAAATACCAATGGTTGATTTGTCCTGAGTCAGGTGATAGACAAATACCGTTCCCACATTAATTAGCTGAATGATTGTTGTCTTTATCAATCATTCTATGCTTTTGTTGAGCTTACTTTTTATATTATCGGTGGTTTTTTTACCCTTTTCCTTGACATCAAAAAAAAAAATAAATAAATAAATAGAGGCGTGTTTTGACTTTGTAACTTTCAAATTAGGTACATTAACTTTCTTATTGTATAGGTTTGTATTAAACTTATTTTGCGTCCACGTTTAGTATTTTCACTTTTTTTAATATATATATAAGCTGCAATTGTTGATTTTTAGAGACAAAATTTACTGTTTATCCATTAAAAAATATTAAAAATAAATTTTACGGTATTATTTACACATTTAAAATTATTTTGCTACAGTATTTTTAGTTTTCAATTTTAGCAAAAATAAGTTGTATCTAAACGAACCCATTATAATGATGTGCTAAAAAAAATTTAAGAACAATATGATTGTTCTCAAAATAAAAATCAAACCAATATTATATAAGTGTTTAATTAGGAGAATCAACCCTTTTCACATGCTATACCAAATTTTAAACTATAGTTAATGGCAATTTTTTATAATATTTTATATTTGTCAATCTCTTCGAACGTCACCTCCTCCTTTACTGACCATCCAATTTTTTTTTTTTTTAAACAAAAAACTCAAACTTGTAAAATTGTTCTTTCAAAAATACAACCTTCAATTTAGGAGTATTTTTTAAAAGTTTAATTTTATAAACAACTAACCCAAAGAGACATGTTAAGACAATCCCTCTCTACATTAATGTAGTGTTTTTTTAAGAAAAAGATTATAATTTACACCTCTAAAATTCGGAATAATTTTAATTTTAATTTCTAAAATTTCAAAATGTTATCAGCATTATAAGGTTGGGCTTTTGATTTAAGTTCTTCTATTTCCGATAAAGTGCCATCTAAATCAAATAAATAGCATAAAAAATNGTTAAACTTACTTTTTCTTTAATTGTCGGTTTTTTATAAGAATCGAAACATATTAGTGTTGGTTCTTGGTCAAACCGACCGGTCCGTTCGACTTTTATTTAAATTGGATTTTTTTTTCAATAAGTTCAAACTTGTTCAAGAATTGCTTGATTAATTTTTTTTCTCAGATATATAGTAAAACCATTATTATTTTTTTTTTATCTTCGAAAGTCTATGAATTTTTACTTATTTTTATATTATCAATAAACTACAAATACTTATTTGATATTTGATATCATTTCAACATATACATGTCAATATTAAATCTACAAGTAAAAATATAATTTATATATAACTAAATCGAGCTTTATATTCATAAACTTGTTCACGAATACATTATTATATTTGAGTTTGACTAGCTTAATAGTTAAGTTGAAACTTACACTTGAGTTTGGCTTGTTTGCTTAACAAAAGAATATAAACTAGCATTTTTTTGTACTGAACTTAAGTTATTTATAAACAACTTGTTTCATTCATTTATTACCCTAAGAAAAATTAAAAAATGAAAGAGAAATAAGTGGAAAAAACTAAATATATTTTTTATGCTATTTATTTGATTTCGTGAAAACCATGAACTGGGACGGTTAAACCAATTTTCAATAATTTCAGTAAATTGAGCAAAATAAACAAAAATCTTCATCATTTTGATAGCAAAGTTGGTGCTTATCTCTCATTGAAGGTATATTGTTGCTGGTTGTGAGTAAGATGAGATTTGAGGAAATCTGAAATTTGTGGGTAAAATAAGATTTAAAGAGGTGGGATGGGAGAAGCAAAGTGAGAAATGTGGTGCTTAAAAGAGTCAAAAGGAAGAATTTTTGGTTTTAGCCTTTAGTTTATGAACTAGTTCGGAGGAAGAGAGAGATCGAATGAGACAAAAGTCACAAAACACTAACAATGAGCGGGTTTAAGAAAAAAGATACAAAAATACTAGTATAATAATATGAGGTTTACATTTTAAAGACAACAAAAGTAAAGAAAAATAAAATAAAATAGTGGAGTAGTTTGAAAGATGGCAGCGTGTGAAATATTAATACCGATTGCATTTACATGCGAATTGAGGACTTTGGGTGATGCACCTAAATGCATGGCAGCCAGCCATGTGTCACTGAATGTATTTTACTAATTTTCTCCTTTTTTTTTGTATGTTAATAAATTAGTATTAATTGGAAATGATAAATAACTTATTTATTAAATATTAAAGAGTAGTTTGTGCTTTAAATCATTAACATCTAATTTAACTCATTTTTATTTTAGAATAGATTTTTACAAGAAAAATATATCAATCCTACGTTGAGGGAAGTTCAATTAAATTATGTATTCTTAATTATGTTATTAAAAAAAAAGAAAAAAGAAGAAGTTAAATTGTTGTCGTTATTTTTTGTAATGTTAATTTAATTGTTTATACTTTTTTTGTCCTACCCATTTATATCTAATATAAAGTATAAAACTCATTTAAAATTGTTAGTAAATAATACGATAAGTCATTTTTAATTTTTATAATTTTAAAATTATTAATTAAATTATTTATGACAACACTCATAAAATTGGAATCACTCTATTTTTCGGTTCTTTCACTAGAATCATTCTATTTTGAATTTTGCTTTGCTTTTCTCGGGAATCAAACAAAGAGATGCAAAGTGGCTTTTTTGGTGTTTGTTTGTCGAGAAAATTTTGATTTTCTAAGAAAATGAGAGGAGATTGCCAGTTGTGCATTTAGAGTAATGAAGTAAAAGAATCCCAAATCTAAATGCTATGTAACTTGTGTGTGCGGATCAAAATTTTGAAATTTTAAGGGGTAACATTAAAATTACTCTAAACTTTAAAGGTGTAAATTACAATTTAGTATAATAATTAAATTATATAGATTGGTTCCACCAAAACCAATTGGGAAAATGATTTTACCGAAAAAAAAAAATTGGGAAAATGATCATTTTTATTTGAAATATAGATCCATTTCATGGCTTAGATTAGTAAATATTATAAATTTAAAAGTGTATAGATTGTCACGTCATTTAAGGGACACTTTACATAGTTGGAGATATAAACATAACCTCGAAATGGAATGGATTTTGTTCGAGCACATTGGGCCTGTAGAGGCAAAAAAAAAAAAGTGGTAGTCATGTGAGTTGAAAATTTGATTAAAACATCTTTGGTTTCTTAATTATAGACTTCAGTGTTGATGATCAATTTATGTGCGTGTGTATTTGATGAGAATATAGGTACATGAACAAAATGACTCTGTAGCAGTAGTGGCCTGTGGGCTTGGTGGAGGTTCACTTGTGAATGCAGGAGTGACAGTGCCAACCCCAGTTCGTGCTAGAAGGAACCCAAAGTGGCCAAAAGAATGGGAAAGGGATTGGGATATCTGTGAAGCTTCTGCTGCTGCCATGAGAGATAAGACATGATGCTTCTAAAAGGCAGGCTCAGTGTCTCCATGGTAGAGCTCTAAAGAGCTTGATAAGCCTTAGAGGAAACAACAAAGGAGGGTTCATATGTCATCTATTATACACACTCTACAGAACCTATTTTGTACAGAAACCACAGGGGAGCCACAAGGACTCCCCCCAAAAGATTTGTATCATAAATTTTATCCAAGCAGCACTCTCCATGAAATTAAAACAGGTATTAGGAATCTAGATCTGCTCAGAGTTGATGTCAGTATACAATGCAGTCTCAGGAGAATCAATGATCATAATCAGAAACAAAAGACTACATAGAACTATGGATATTCATTTAAATTCTACCAATATGTAAATTAAGAACCCATGAAATGCACTTTCAAGCTAAAAAAATTAGATAAATTGATGGAAGAAGAAATACCCCACCATTGAATTGTACACTCAACTTCGTGATTTTACTTGATCACCAAAATGCTAATGGAGCATAGAGTTCATGTTATTTCTTTTACTTTGCTGTATTACTTAAACTTTCTAATCTGTGTCCTTCTTGTTTATTATGCAGAGGATGGATTTACTATCAGTTGCAGGCAAAGGAAATGCACCCATAATTCCTCAAAGCTTGAAGGACCAAAACAATTATACCCAGTTCTCCTTCTTAATGGGTATTCTTCTGACAGTTACTGGTTGCCAACAGAACCAAATGATCTAGTCAGAACTTTACTGGAAGAAGGACATGAAATATGGCTATTGCAACCAAGGTTGCACCCACTGAATCCTTCAAACAACTTCACAATTGAAGATATTGGAAGATTTGATGTCCCTGCTGGTAAAGAACATAGAAATATACACCACTTGAAATCAATTCTTACTACACGCTCTAATGTCTTTGAGTCTTCCCAGTTCTCACTTTATTTCTTTCTTTTGCAGCAATAAATAGGATCCTTGAAATTGCATGGGCAGCGCATAAAGATACATGTTGTTGCACATTGTGTTGAGGCTTAGTCATACATATTGCTCTCATGGGAGGGCATGTCTCTGCAACCAATATAGCTTCTTTGTCTTGCACCAACACTTCAATGTTCTTCAAACTAAATACTTTATCCATGTTTAAAATGTGGCTCCTCTGCTCCCCGTAAGCTCTCTTTCTCTCTCTTGTAATGAAATTTAGTTTCCACGAAAATTACAGAATTTGATTGACTCAAACTTGCTAATATGTTCAGCCAATTATAGTAATCAGAATAAAAATAACAAATAACAAGAAGCAAACAAAAAAAAGTAAATAAATAAGATGTCTAGGTCTTATGAAGACATAACATGATATAGCACATTTTTGTACAAACCTCTTTCTCCTTGAGCCTAAGAAGGTCTTTCAATTCACCGTGCAGCTATCAATGGTCATACTAGGCAAGAATAAAATTCTGCCTATGTTGGAAACATCAAAGTCTAGTTTGCGTCATCGGCTCTTGAAGTCCATTGCCCTTATGATTCCACGGTATGAGAGATGCACCTGCAATGAGTGTGAGCTTTTTTCTGGTCTATTTGGAAACGCATTCTGGCATGAAACCTAAGCCCCAGCATGCACTACTGGTTAAACAAACAAAATGTCACAATGCTTCCCATGGCAGCATTTCCCCACCTTAGAAAAATCTGCAATGCTGGTAACATCGTTGACAGCAAAGGAAACAACTCATATTTGATCCATCCTGAGAGAATGTCACTCCCAACGCTTTATATTTCCGGAGGACGGACTATCCTTGCAACTCCAAAGACTTCTTTTCTTGCTAACAAGTACATGAAGTTACACCAGCCTGGTTTTAGACATGAAAGAGTTGTAGTGGAGGGCTTTGGTCATTCGGACCTATTGATTGGAGAAGAGTCATATAAGAAGGTTTTTCCTCACATTTTATCTCATATTAGATCAGCTGAAAGAGAAAATGGTGCAATTAGTGCTGGGGGAAGAAAGTACAGCAAAGAGGCTATGGACTGGGAAGATGATCCTTATGAAGAATATGGAGGTTTTAGCACTTGGTTTTCTCCTTCTGTTGTTATTTTGTTGTTTTTCATGTTAGTTGCATTATGCTTGGCAATTTTCAATTTTTAAAGATGAAAAGTTCTTGGCCTTGCTATTGAATGATGTAATTTTTTTGTCATATTTTGAATATGAAATTGAAAAGCTATCTTGTTTATCTTATTAATTGAAGCCATTCTATAAGTCATTTATGATCATTAGCCATATTATTAGAAAAAAAAAATTAAAAATCAAAAGGAATTGTCTCTATATGGACCTTCACTAAATATTTCAACATAATCTATATCTATATATTACTAAAAGCTGAAGCGTAGCGTTTAATGCTGATACTCTCACATTGCGCCACATTAGCTGCTACGTCATTTTTTTTTTTTAAATATAATTTTTCCTACAATTTTAAAATGGTTTTTACAATTTTCAAATGCAACCCACTACTTATTTATTTACTTCCACTATCACCCTATAATAAATTTGTATAATTAATCTAGCCTACCTCTTATTTATTTAGTTCCATTATCAAGCCCAACCCAAAACCTTTTCAGTTCAACTTTAAAGTTTTGTGTGAGTTTTTTTAGCTAAAAAGAAAAAAAATAAAATAAAATAAAATAAAACAAAACAAAACGTTGAAGCCTTTCAAGCTTTAGGGTTTTTTTTTTTTTTTTCAATTTTTCTATAATTGTTTTAACATTTATTTTTTTAATATTACATTTCTCCAAACTTTTCTCTCCCTTACTATTTCATCTCCTCACTACTTCTTCAATCTTTCTCCCTCCCTTACCTTTTCATCTTCCCACTATCCTCTACATTAATATTATTCTTCCTCTTTCCCTTCATCTTTCTTTATTTTTATCTCTTCTTATTCACACCCTCTTACTATAAATTTGTCACTATCTCTTCTATTCTATACATAGTTTTCCCTCACAAAAAAAAAAAGTTCCCTTTCTCTCTCTCTAAATTTTTTGGTGGATTTTTTTATTTTTCTTGCGTCTCTACTTTAGGTTGATAATTTTTTATATTCTTTAAAACTCTATTTTGGGTTAGTGCGATTTAGTTTTTTTTTTTTTTTTAAATTGTTGTTGTTGTTNTGTTGCACATTGTGTTGGAGGCTTAGTCATACATATTGCTCTCATGGGAGGGCATGTCTCTGCAACCAATATAGCTTCTTTGTCTTGCACCAACACTTCAATGTTCTTCAAACTAAATACTTTATCCATGTTTAAAATGTGGCTTCCTCTGCTCCCCGTAAGCTCTCTTTCTCTCTCTTGTAATGAAATTTAGTTTCCACGAAAATATACAGAATTTGATTGACTCAAACTTGCTAATATGTTCAGCCAATTATAGTAATCAGAATAAAAATAACAAATAACAAGAAGCAAACAAATAAAAAGTAAATAAATAAGATGTCTAGGTCTTATGAAGACATAACATGATATAGCACAATTTTGTACAAACCTCTTTCTCCTTGAGCCTAAGAAGGTCTTTCAATTCACCGTGCAGCTATCAATGGTCATACTAGGCAAGAATAAAATTCTGCCTATGTTGGAAACATCAAAGTCTAGTTTGCGTCATCGGCTCTTGAAGTCCATTGCCCTTATGATTCCACGGTATGAGAGATGCACCTGCAATGAGTGTGAGCTTTTTTCTGGTCTATTTGGAAACGCATTCTGGCATGAAAACCTAAGCCCCAGCATGCACTACTGGTTAAACAAACAAAATGTCACAATGCTTCCCATGGCAGCATTTCCCCACCTTAGAAAAATCTGCAATGCTGGTAACATCGTTGACAGCAAAGGAAACAACTCATATTTGATCCATCCTGAGAGAATGTCACTCCCAACGCTTTATATTTCCGGAGGACGGACTATCCTTGCAACTCCAAAGACTTCTTTTCTTGCTAACAAGTACATGAAGTTACACCAGCCTGGTTTTAGACATGAAAGAGTTGTAGTGGAGGGCTTTGGTCATTCGGACCTATTGATTGGAGAAGAGTCATATAAGAAGGTTTTTCCTCACATTTTATCTCATATTAGATCAGCTGAAAGAGAAAATGGTGCAATTAGTGCTGGGGGAAGAAAGTACAGCAAAGAGGCTATGGACTGGGAAGATGATCCTTATGAAGAATATGGAGGTTTTAGCACTTGGTTTTCTCCTTCTGTTGTTATTTTGTTGTTTTTCATGTTAGTTGCATTATGCTTGGCAATTTTCAATTTTTAAAGATGAAAAGTTCTTGGCCTTGCTATTGAATGATGTAATTTTTTTTTTTTTTTTTTTTTTATTTTGAATATGAAATTGAAAGGCTATCTTGTTTATCTTATTAATTGAAGCCATTCTATAAGTCATTTATGATCATTAGCCATATTGTTAGAAAAACAAATTAAAAATCAGAAGGAATTGTCTCAATATGGACCTTCACTAAATATTTCAACATAATTCAAGATGATAATGAAGAAATCAACCATCAAAGAAAATACTCTTCACTTTGTGCAGCATGATAGCCAAAAGAAAATCCAGTTGAGCTTAAGCCACTGTCCCATCGCTCTTGGAGGCTAATACTTGACAACACGAGAGATTTGAACTCATAAAATATTTTTGAGTACCAAAATCCTAGCCATTAGGCTTACATGCCACAATTATGGATGAACTTTGGCACTATGGTTTTCTTTTCTTTTTTTTAATCTGCAATGTTTATATATTCAACAAGAAAAGAGGGAATGATGTTCCTCACAAACTGAGTCGAGGACTCTTTGAGGATTGTTCTTTTTAAAACAGAAAGACATTTTAGACTTGAGAGAAAACTTTGCAATAATGTGAGCAACCGTATGTGTTGCAATCTCTCTTGACTGAGCGAAAACAACAGCCTAGAAACAAAGCTTTGAAACTTAAAACATTGCTAATAACTTTCACACTATAGTTGATTCATCATTTCTTGAAACTATCATGGATAGTTACTGTGAATGATAGCATTAAGATATGTTTAAAAATTCTTAGAATATCTTCTCAAAAAATAAAAAATAAAAAATTCTTAGAATAATTTCACCGTGGAGTCCCTAAGATCCCATATCCACTTATTTTGAAATAAGTGAATTAAATTTTATTACATCATCAAAATTAATATAAATTTAATAAATATTAGACAACTTTTGTTCAAAACTTCAATATCTATGTAAAACCCAACAATATTTTATCAATTATTGCATGTAAAACTAATTCAATGAACCTACGTGGTGATGAAAATCTAAACCAAACTATTATTATTAAAAAATATATAAAATAAAAAACATAAAATACTATTTTAGTTTATAAATTTTATCAAAAGTTTGTTTCTCATCTCTAAACTTTAAAATTTTGTTTTTCCTTTTATAAACTATTGAAATGTTTATTTTTTATCCTTAAAGTATTGAAAATGTTTTAAGGACTATCCTTGCAACTCCAAAGACTTCTTTTCTTGCTAACAAGTACATGAAATTACACCAGCCTGGTTTTAGACATGAAAGAGTTGTAGTGGAGGGCTTTGGTCATTCGGACCTATTGATTGGAGAAGAGTCATATAAGAAGGTTTTTCCTCACATTTTATCTCATATTAGATCAGCTGAAAGAGAAAATGGTGCAATTAGTGCAGGGGGAAGAAAGTACAGCAAAGAGGCTATGGACTGGGAAGATGATCCTTATGAAGAATATGGAGGTTTTAGCACTTGGTTTTCTCCTTTTGTTGTTATTTTGTTGTTTTTCATGTTAGTTGCATTATGCTTGTCAATTTTCAATTTTTAAAGATGAAAAGTTCTTGGCCTTGCTATTGAATGATGTAATTTTTTTGTCATATTTTGAATATGAAATTGAAAAGCTATCTTGTTTATCTTATTAATTGAAGCCATTCTATAAGTCATTTATGATCATTAGCCATATTATTAGAAAAAAAAAATTAAAAATCAAAAGGAATTGTCTCTATATGGACCTTCACTAAATATTTCAACATAATCTATATCTATATATTACTAAAAGCTGAAGCGTAGCGTTTAATGCTGATACTCTCACATTGCGCCACATTAGCTGCTACGTCATTTTTTTTTTTTAAATATAATTTTTCCTACAATTTTAAAATGGTTTTTACAATTTTCAAATGCAACCCACTACTTATTTATTTACTTCCACTATCACCCTATAATAAATTTGTATAATTAATCTAGCCTACCTCTTATTTATTTAGTTCCATTATCAAGCCCAACCCAAAACCTTTTCAGTTCAACTTTAAAGTTTTGTGTGAGTTTTTTTAGCTAAAAAGAAAAAAAATAAAATAAAATAAAATAAAACAAAACAAAACGTTGAAGCCTTTCAAGCTTTAGGGTTTTTTTTTTTTTTTTCAATTTTTCTATAATTGTTTTAACATTTATTTTTTTAATATTACATTTCTCCAAACTTTTCTCTCCCTTACTATTTCATCTCCTCACTACTTCTTCAATCTTTCTCCCTCCCTTACCTTTTCATCTTCCCACTATCCTCTACATTAATATTATTCTTCCTCTTTCCCTTCATCTTTCTTTATTTTTATCTCTTCTTATTCACACCCTCTTACTATAAATTTGTCACTATCTCTTCTATTCTATACATAGTTTTCCCTCACAAAAAAAAAAAGTTCCCTTTCTCTCTCTCTAAATTTTTTGGTGGATTTTTTTATTTTTCTTGCGTCTCTACTTTAGGTTGATAATTTTTTATATTCTTTAAAACTCTATTTTGGGTTAGTGCGATTTAGTTTTTTTTTTTTTTTTTAAATTGTTGTTGTTGTTTTTTTTTTTTTTTTAAATTCTCTTTGATTGTTAAATGTTATCCTATTGCATTATAAAGAATTAAATATAGCATATAAAAATATAATATTATTTTATTACATAGCATGATTTGGATAATTTTCTATTTATTCTATTACATAGCATGATTGTTTATAGTGTTCAATTTAAATGTTAATCTATGAGACTTTACTAATTTTTGTTTATTTTCTAATCCTTTGTAGTGGGCAAAGTACTCTATAATGCCATTTATTTAAAGAAAAGCAAAGGTTAGTCAAATGAAAATAATCGGATAGGTGACAAATTTTAACTTTTGCAATTTTATTTTAATTATTATTATTTTATAACAATGCATGTATAGAAATTTAATTCTTAGATTTTGCTAATAATTGTTTATCTGATAATATGTTTTGGGAGGCCGAAATTATAATTTCTACAAAGAAAATAACCTTAATAAATTATCAAAAACAAAATTTTATCCTAATATTGGTTCAATTAATCATTGTTAAGTTTTATTAATTTTTTTAACTTTACGTGTTTTTTGGTGTTTTGGATTGTTTCTATATTACATTTATGATTGTTCCTATAATAAATAAAAATATAATTATGAAATACATTACTCATTATTAGATTAGTTTAAATTGTAAATTTTTTTAAATAAAACTACCATAAAATAATTATTACGTGCAACACGCGGATTCGTAGCTAGTTCAAGATAATAATGAAGAAATCAACCCTCAAAGAAAATACTCTTCACTTTGTGCAGCATGACAGCCAAAAGAAAATCCAGTTGAGCTTAAGCCACTGTCCCATCGCTCTTGGAGGCTAATACTTGACAACATGAGAGATTTGAACTCATAAAATATTTTTGAGTACCAAAATCCTGGCCGTTAGGCTCACATGCCACAATTATGGATGAACTTTGGCACTATAGTTTTCTTTTCTTTTTTTTAATCTGCAATGTTTATTCAACAAGAAAAGAGGGAATGATGTTCCTCACAAACTGAGTCGAGGACTCTTTGAGGATTGTTCTTTTTAAAACAGAAAGACATTTTAGACTTGAGAGAAAACTTTGCAATAATGTGAGCAACTGTATGTGTTGCAATCTCTCTTGACTGAGCGAAAACAACAACCTAGAAACAAAGCTTTGAAACTTAAAACATTGCTAATAACTTTCGCACTATAGTTGATTCATCATTTCTTGAAACTATCATGGATAGTTACTGTGAGTGATTAGCATTAAGATGTTTAAAAATTCTTAGAATATCTTCTCAAAAAAAAAAAAAAAAAAACTCTTAGAATAATTTCACCGTGGAGTCCCTAAGATCCAACAAGAAAAGAGGGAATGATGTTCCTCACAAACTGAGTCGAGGACTCTTTGAGGATTGTTCTTTTTAAAACAGAAAGACATTTTAGACTTGAGAGAAAACTTTGCAATAATGTGAGCAACCGTATGTGTTGCAATCTCTCTTGACTGAGCGAAAACAACAGCCTAGAAACAAAGCTTTGAAACTTAAAACATTGCTAATAACTTTCACACTATAGTTGATTCATCATTTCTTGAAACTATCATGGATAGTTACTGTGAATGATAGCATTAAGATATGTTTAAAAATTCTTAGAATATCTTCTCAAAAAATAAAAAATAAAAAATTCTTAGAATAATTTCACCGTGGAGTCCCTAAGATCCCATATCCACTTATTTTGAAATAAGTGAATTAAATTTTATTACATCATCAAAATTAATATAAATTTAATAAATATTAGACAACTTTTGTTCAAAACTTCAATATCTATGTAAAACCCAACAATATTTTATCAATTATTGCATGTAAAACTAATTCAATGAACCTACGTGGTGATGAAAATCTAAACCAAACTATTATTATTAAAAAATATATAAAATAAAAAACATAAAATACTATTTTAGTTTATAAATTTTATCAAAAGTTTGTTTCTCATCTCTAAACTTTAAAATTTTGTTTTTCCTTTTATAAACTATTGAAATGTTTATTTTTTATCCTTAAAGTATTGAAAATGTTTTATTTTTTGCCTTAAATTTTACCAAAAATTTTATTTTTGGTCTTTAAACTATTAAAAAAAATATATCCCTATTTTTATCTCTAAACTATTAAAAAAAATCTTTATAAAGTTTAAGAAAAAAAAATTGTAAATACTATTTTAGTTCCTAAACTTTAACATAAGTTTGTTTATTGTTTCTAAAATATTTTTAATAATTTAGAGACAAAAGATAAATTTTTAAATAGTTTAAGGATGAAAAACAAACTTATTAAAGTTTAAGGATGAAAATCAAACTTTTAATAAAATATAGGATCAAAATAATTAAAATATTTTTAATAATTTAGAAAAAAAAAAATTTAAGTAGTTTAGGAATGAAAACAAACTTATTTATTAAAAGTTTAAAGATGAAAATCAAACTTTTAATAAAGTATTCTATCAAAATAATATTTTACCAAAAAATAAAATCTTATCCAAATAAAAATCATCCATACCGACTATTACAGTCAACTGTAACAAAAATCTTTCGCGGTGAATCGGTTTACAAGGTAAGACGTGGCCTTACATACATCGTTGGATATAAAGCAGGCCTTAGATTCTCACTCTATTTTCTGATTTTCTCGTAGATTCCCACCGAGCCAAACCAAATCCATTAAACAAAACTCTCACTCTCACAGACACACTCTCTCTCTCTCTCTCTCTCTCTCTCTCTAAAAAAGGAAATGAAATTCAACGAAGAATAGAAGATAGAAACAATGGCTCTCCATCTCCACTCTCACTTTCTTTCACAAAAGCTCGATACTCCAAAACCCTAATTCTCGGTACCTCTTCCAATGGATTCCCAAAACCTCTCGCTCTATTCAAACCCACCTCCTCACCTTCACGTTCACGCCCTCGATTCCTCTGTTCTTCTTCTTCTTCTTCCTCAAAGGACTCCTCCAACGATAGCATCCCAGGTTTGTTTTCTTTATATTCTGTTTGGTTGCCGAGAAAATTTGTATACAAAAAAAAATATTTGAATTGTAAAACTTGAATATAATATATGAAAAGTTCTACGAAATCTTATACAAATATTTTTGTTTTTGTAGCAATTTTTGTATTATAGAAGGACCAGAAACTGTTCAGGATTTCGTTCAGATGCAGCTAAGGGAAATCCAAGATAACATAAGGAGTAGACGCAATAAGATCTTTCTCCTCATGGAAGAGGTAAAGTTTTTTTTTTTTTTTTTTTTTTTGTTTTTGAATGAAATTCTTTCTAGCACCACAACTTTTGTAACCACTGTCTACATGGAAAACTGTGACTATGAGAGTAAAAATGGCGAGTCCATGTGCAAGTGTGAAAGTTACAGTTATCTAGGTACAGTATGTCGTGTAGGATAGTTGTGTCAAAAGTTGTGACATTTAGTCTATAATGTGTATATGTGTATAGTACATCAATCCAGATTCACAACAACATTTCATAACTGCTGAAGTGGCAATTTGTTATTGGTAGGTAAAAAGGTGAACCCATATGAGAACCAATAAAAACTTATCAATTCAGCTGTTTTGAAAAATATTGTTAAATTTTTTTGTGTCTGTAGCATTACTCGTGGTTTATTTTAGCTATTTGCTAGTGCTAGAGCATAATTCCTCTGAATTAAGATCCTCTGGAGTTATTAGGTAACTAGACGGTGGAGTTCCTAAAAATCCTATTCATCCATTTTAATATGAGTGGATTGGATTTTGACATGTCATCAACATTTAAACAAATGTTGATTTTAGCCAATTTTTGTATCAATTTAAATTATTGATGATTTGGAAAAAATCCAATCTGCTCATTTCAAAATGGATGGATAGGATTTTAGAAACTCTACGGTGGAGTTACTCTAATAACTCTAGAGGATCTTAGTTCTTGCATTTTCTATGATTTTTGTTTTTCTAAATATTTGAAAATCAATTATTGTATAGGTAAGGAGACTGAGAGTACAACAGCGCATCAAGAATGTGAAAGTTGTCAACGAGAGCAGCGAGGAAGAAGCCAATGAGATGCCAGACATTCCGTCGTCCATTCCTTTTCTCCCCCATGTGGTGAGTTTCAAAATGAATAAATGATTGTGCAAAGAACACTGGGATATTCACGTGACAGAGCACACTAATAGTTACCAACTAATAGAACACATGCACTTGGAAGAATCAATCATAAATTTGGTGGGGTTTGTAGAAAAATAACTTGGGTGCAAAGAGAAAATAGAGAGAGTGGTGTCGACACTCAATTTTGCACCCATAATTTAACCTTGGAAATTGTGTTTTACATTCATTATGAGTGACAGAGAAGAAAAATGCCAATGAAGAAGTTGTGGGACAAGATGTTTAGAATCCTATGATTTGCTTTTTTTTTCCCCTTAACTAGGTAGTTATTGATATGTATGAATGCAAGTGCATCATTTAGTCAATTCATTTTTCCTAATGCATTTCTTGGATATCCTCTAAGCTTGTGTGCAGGAACAGCACGCTCTTATGCTTTGTTCTTTTTAGTTTTTAATCTCTTCAAATTTTTACTTTCTTGTGAGGTCTGTGTTACTAGGGCATTTATCTTTTAATGTGTTGGGTAACCTTCTATATTTTTCTTTTGAAGTAGACACCAAAGACATTGAAGCAACTGTACTTGACTAGCGCATCGTTTATATCTGGAATAATCATCTTCGGGGGTTTTATTGCACCTACAGTAAGTTTATAAGAGCATCTATATCGATTCTCATTCAATTTAATGATAATTAGAAAGTATCAATATTTCATTGTCAAATTTGAATAACCCATTTGTTTAATTATGTTTATGTGTGTGTATGTGGAGCCTTAATTTTCAGTTTCACACCATTATGGTCAGATAATATAAAAAACCATAATGGCGTTTATGTTCTTTTAATGCTTAACCATGATCCTCATCAAATGTCTAAAATTGTTTCTATGGCAGCTGGAGCTAAAACTAGGTTTAGGTGGCACCTCATATGAAGATTTCATACGCAGCATGCATTTGCCTATGCAGTTAAGGTATTCACCAGGGTTGCATTTCTCCTAATTTATGAATCTGAGTCTGAAGCAACCAAAACTTTGGTGTTGATGAAAGACACATCTTCTTGGTTACTGCTCTAAATAACAGTTGTTTGATTTCTTAATCAGCCAGGTTGATCCCATTGTTGCATCTTTTTCGGGTGGGGCAGTGGGTGTTATTTCAGCTTTGATGTTAATTGAAGCTAACAATGTAGAGCAACAAGAGAAGAAAAGATGCAAGTATTGCAATGGAACTGGTATGTTGAAATTACAATTGAGGAAATTTTCTTGTATGTCTAAAGAAGTTGAATTCCCTGCTTAACAGTTGCAGTCCAAACACATTCATCTTCATTCATTAGTTGTTGAGTAAAATTTTATAAGTCTATGGGCTGAATAGTGTGGTACAAACAAGCTTTTTAAATTTGAGTTAGACCTGGTTCTGTTATGATGAAAAATTATCAAAGTCTCCCTTAGTCTGAGGGGTTTCCATATTTATGAGTCATTATTGAATTAATTTGCTGCTGAATACAAAGTGATGAAAGTGCAGCTGATAAATTTCTGATTGCATTGTGTGATATTGTATTTGAGCTGCAATGTATTTTAGATGCTTATGGGACAGTTCGTCTCCCACAAGATTTTCAGAAGTACACGGATCTTGTATTATCATTTTTCCATTTGCTGTCAAATTGATTGTTTATTTATTTTGGAAAGGAGGTGAGGGGAGCAGGGGAAGGGTCCAAAAGAAAACACTCATAATGTTTCTTCTTGTACTTATTTAATGGTTTAATAAATCTTCTGTTGTCCAATGGTCAGGTTATTTGGCCTGTGCTCGATGCTCTGCAAGCGGTGTATGCTTGAGCATTGATCCTCTCTCAGTATCAAGTGTTTCTGATCGCCCTTTGCAAGTGCCCACAACTAAGAGGTGTCAAAACTGCTCCGGTGCAGGAAAGGTATATACTCTGATCAGATATATATAATATCTGTGGAAAATAGATTGGCATTTTCAAACTTGTGTACTTTTTTTTTTTGGGATGACTAGGGTATTTCATTTCAACTGAAAGATATAACATGTTACAACCAAGAAACCTCACGGCTAACAAACCAAAACAAATTGCACAATCCAACACAAAATGTAAAAATCGCATCTGCAACTATTTTACAACAAAAGATTTAATACAGGCAACAGATTGGCCACTTGTGTACTTGCAATTGTTTACTTGATCTTTTGTAGTGCCACTAGTAATCTCTCACCCTCTCTTCCTCAATAATACCTGCACACAGAGATTAATTAACCATATATTAAACTGAGCTGCGATATTTATCTTCCATGTGTAGGTGATGTGCCCAACATGCCTGTGCACTGGAATGTTGATGGCCAGCGAACATGACCCCCGAATAGATCCATTTGACTGAAGAGAATTGGAGCCTGCTGTAATTTTCTTGTTTCTATATGTGAATTAGGAGAAAGGAAAAAGTTAGAAGGCCTACTTCAATTTTCCCATTGTTGCTCTGAGTCTGAGTGTTAATCAGGTGAATTGCCCCGCTTTTGCCAGAGGACTCAGGAGAGAATAATTTCTCGCATTGATTATTCATAGCTAAGCAGCATTTGCTCCAAATCATCATTAGGAAGGTTTGTCAATCGCAGTTGTAGTTTACAGTATCGGCCTTGCAATCTTTCTGCTGATAGTTAGAAATGAAACAATATATATATATATATAAATGAATATTGGCCAAACCAGAAACAAAAAGCTGCTTACTCAAAAGCTAAATTGTCTTCAATCAAAGAGAATAGTTCCTAACCGGGCTTGTTATCTTTCTTATTCAGAGCATCCGGGCAAATTTTGCAATATCCCTCAATAATAATTCTACACTTGCTATGTTCCTTTGCTAGCATCAGGCCCAACGAATTGCCTGGGCTTTTACTTCAGGAGCACAGCTAGGAATTAACATAGACCAAACTCCTTTAACCACAGCTCTATCATTCCTCATAGTGACTGCAATGCAAAGTTTGCTCACGCTGCGTCATAATTCAATTTGCAGTACCCTTGAGGTTTACTGGAAAATATTGATGTGATAGAATTAAATAACAGTTAGCATAGAAAGTACCACCCTTGTGTGTGCCAAGAAGAAGAAGAAGAAGAAGAAGAAACGAAAAGAAATCAAGAGTGAAATATATCAATATTTGTTATCTCAAAGAAAACATCATAAAGTTACAATAAAATAAACTAGCCTCACCTTAACCGTGATAAAGCTCTTTTTTTTTTCCTTTTTCTTTTTTGAGGTTTAGTGTTATAATTTTTCATTTATTCCAAGTTTACATATTTGCTCACTCAGGAGGAATATTATGAGGCTAACTTAAAAAAATGAACAAATTAAGATGAGAGAAATTCGTAATATGAAAGATTTAAAGACGTAGTGCCTACTTTTATGATGGCGGTGGAGTAATTAGAGAAAAAAAGACAGAGAAAAGAGAAAGTAATATGATGAAATTTATTAAAAACAAATGGTATGTTCATACCTTCTTAATTAAATTTTGAGTGATTGTCTTCTCTTGAAATTAGTGGGAACATGGGAATAGATATGTAGGATTGGATTTGTTTTTTTAGAATTAGAAGAATATAGAGAAAAGATGATAAAGATGGAGAAACATGTAGAATGAAGTAATTGCTTGTTATTGAGAGTATAAAGTTAATGAGAACGTGGAAATAGATATGTTCAAGAGAACAAAGAAAAAAAAAATTGTATATAATTTTGTTTTTAAAGAAAAGCCATTAGTTTATGCTTTTTAAAATTTATCTACAATTTAGGAGTTCTAAAATTAGTAATTTTATACGATATTTAAACTTTCTAAACATGTGAATTTGAGGCATTTTGGGCATCAAAAAGTAGAAATCTAAATAGAGAAAACTCTTTAAATAGTAGAATAGATATAGACACAAATAATAACTATCACTTAAAAAAAGAAGAAGTGGAAATATCATTTTAGTCCTTACATTTTGAGTAGTAGTCAATTTGGTTTATGTAATTTTCAATTTGCAATCTGTAGGGTCTGGATTTGTGGCCCAAGCCCAAAAACAATAAAATTTGTAGAACGTGGGTGATAGAGCAAGATTAACTATGGATCTAACAACAATTGATTATGGCATGCAAGTAAAAACCAACGTAAAAGTACATGCAAAGGCTAAGCGAATTTGAATCCGAAGAGAATTTTTATTAATTCAGTACAAGTTACAGCTTTTTAGGTTAACTCTCGACCCCTTTCTTCTAGGAATCCTTCTTCTTTATATAACACACTCCCCTCTCATCTCTATCGTCCACTTGTCCTTCATCTAGGTTCCTATTTGAGTGCGTGTCATGTCATGTATCTTCTCTAGTTTTTTATGTGTAGCGGTAGATGAGGTTACTCTGTTCAGGATTCTTCTCCACATTAATGCGGCCAGAAAAGTTGTTGCAGTGCATTTAATACGGTGGTAGCATTTTTTTCTTTAGATATTTCCTCATTCTTATCATCTCCAGATATACTCGGAGTTTATCTTGATCAATAGAAATGCTCGGAAGATCATTCTGACATTCTACACGTTCGATTGATCCACACTATTCGTGTCCGAGGAATAAAATCTCTTCGGACGGACGACGATCTCCTCGAATTGTAACCACCTTTCTTTTCTGGAGATCCTTCTTCCAAATGGGTCTTGCCCTTACCACCTCCTTCTCTTCGGACGCATAGTAATCCTCAAATGGGGCCTTAGGCCCACTACGTTAGATTGGGTCTTTCCCCCCCACACAATCAATTTAGTCTCTACCATTAATTATTGACAAAAAATGCCTAAGCTGCAAATATAGTATATTGTTGGCACACTTAAAACTAACGTGGTTGCTAAAATAATAATAATAAATTGTTATATTGTACAACATTTGAAATTTAAAAAAAAAAATTAATTAATTTATCAAATTTGAAGAAAAAAAAATTAGGAGTGAGAAAAATCTTGAACATGAAAGAACATGAACCTAGAAAAATCAAAACCCAAATTAACTAGTTAGTCAACCACAAGTTCTATATGTTTGACCCAACACTCGATAGAACCAAAGAAACCTATTTAGATTTCATAACCTTCGAAACCCATATGCCAAAATCTATTGGAATCATTGTACACTTGTTTGAATCACTCCAACCAAAAGCCTTGGAAAATTTATCCAATGGACTTTGTGTTCTAAACGGTCCGACCTAGGGGTGTTCACCAAACCACATAAACTGCACAAACCGCACCAAAATCGCTCGTAAAATAGCATAACCACACCGCACCATAAGTAATAGTGCACTACACCGCACCCTCTCTATATATTAATATATTTATTTATTTTTAATAATAAATATATTATTGATAATTTAATAACCCAAGTTAAAAAAAAAAAATTGATAACCCTAACAAGTGTTGACTATAAAAGCCAACCCAAAATAAAGAAAAACTAATTCAATAATTTAAAACTTGGCCCAAAAAAAGGGAAAAATTAGTCTTGGGCTGAGTAGGAAAAGCCCAAAATTTGAAAAATATACCGACTTCAAACCGCATCTTATACATAGTATCGCACATGTGACAGCAAAAATGAGGTATGGTGCGGTTATGGTTTTAACTAAACTCTAAACCGCACCACCCCGCACATGTGACTGCAAAAACAAGGTGTGGTACAGTTATGGTTTTAGCTAAACCATACCGCAAAGTGAGGTACTAAAAAGAGCCCAAAACCGCACCGCACCGTGAACACCCCTAGCCTCCCACCCCACCTATCTTGTGTAATGGACCATTAATTGCTTCAAATGAATGACGAGGTGGAATGATTAAAATGGTTGGACATACAACCGAGTGGGAGTGTTGTATTTTTGTGCCTTGGAAGCTTATGCTTGTTCTCAAATGAGTAGTCGAGGATTTAGTTGTAGGGTTAGAGAGAAGTGAGCAAAGGTTCTTGTAGGTAGTTCGGAGTCCGGAGTCCACCTACAAAGGACCAAACCGGATTTAGCTATAGGGTTGAGCAAATGTTTGAATAAAATTGAAAGTTAGAGGATTGAAT
Source organism: Quercus suber (assembly GCF_002906115.3). Classification (NCBI taxonomy): domain Eukaryota; kingdom Viridiplantae; phylum Streptophyta; class Magnoliopsida; order Fagales; family Fagaceae; genus Quercus; species Quercus suber. Next base: position 26,230 of record NW_027069681.1, on the reverse strand, counting down.
TAAATTTTAGACAAAATTAGTAGGTGTAATTTGTAGGTTAGCCTTTTTTAGAGTTCTGTATCACCGTTAATATGTTTTATATAAAATAAAAATAACGTTACTGGGCATGTGACAGTTTGGCCGAGTGGTCTAAGGCGCCAGATTTAGGCTCTGGTCCGAAAGGGCGTGGGTTCAAATCCCACAGCTGTCAATAAAATCGTGTTTATATTTTGTTTTCATAATATTAATACCAATCTTTGGTTTCAAACGTCGTCGTTTCCCTTTGTGTAGTTGTACTTCTTTTTCTCACTTTTTCACTCCAGTCGCCTTGAACTCAAAAGAAAAAAAGTGGAAATGGCGAGAGCTCTGAGTTCGAGAAACAAACCGGGTTTTCACAACCTCCTGACTCGATTCCTCAACTCACCGAGTCCACCTAATCGTCACGGAGCTACAAAATCACTAGAAACCCTAGCGTACGAAGAGGTCCAAGCTTCGCCGTCATCGAAACCCTACAACTCAACAGCCTTCGTTCTTCACGGTCTTTTAGGATCCGCCAGAAACTGGAGATCGTTCTCTAGAACCTTAGCTTCCGCTCTCTCCAACTCCAATTCCTCTCCATTAGAGTGGAGGCAGGTGCTTGTGGATTTAAGAAACCATGGAAGATCAGCTGAGATAGAAACCCTAGAACCGCCTCATGACATGGTCAACGCGGCCAACGATTTGGCCAATTTGGTCAAAGCTCGAGGTTGGGCTTGGCCTGAGGTTGTTATCGGCCACTCCATGGGTGGCAAGGTTGCGCTTCAGTTCGCAGAGAGTTGTGCTCGTGGTGACTATGGTGATTCTGTTTCATTGCCCAAACAGGTTTTTTCTTCACTACTCTTCCTTTGAATGTGAAAAGTTTTCTGTTAAATTTGCATTCTTTTTTTGGTGGGTGAATTTAATTCATGGATTATCATAGAATGCGAGTTTCATGGACTATTATAGAATACAAATATACTTTAATTCTTCCAATGAGAGCAATTTATGTTTGGGAAAAAATCAGTTAGTAACTAGTCAAGAGTCTCGTAGCTCGACTGGCAACTCCTGATGTTTCCAACAGAGACGTCAAGAGTTCAAATTGCCCTCCCCCCAACCCAACTATTGAATTATCAAAAACAGAAAAAGATCGATTATTAACTGATAATATGCAGCAGAACTATATGCGTAACCCTTCAATGTAGCTCGACTGGCACCTCCTGGTGTTTCCAATAGAAACGTCGAGAGTTCAAATTGCCCTCCTCCAACTATTGAAAAAAAAAAGGATCGATTAGTAACTGATAATATGCAGTAGAACTATATGTGTAACCCTTCAATGTGAAGGAAAAGGCTTGGGAGTTGGGAGCAAGTTTAGTATCTAGTGATTACTAGAGGTAAACAAACATCAAGAATGTAATTGTTGTAGTACGACTCCTGTTGTTATGGGTTCAGATTAACCATTGACACAGACACACAGTAAAATATTACAGTTTTGGTACTTGGAGATTCAACCATTTTCAGTTACTTGCATATGTGGAAAAAAAAAAAAAAAAGAGTGTCATTTTTTGTTTCCCTGATGCAGAACAGCTGTGGATACTGGATTCCGTCCCCGGAGAGGTGAACCCTGAAAACAGTGATGGAGAAGTTGAGAAGGTGTTGCAGACCTTACAGAGTTTACCTTCATCGTTCCCATCACGAAAGTAAAACCCCTTTTTCCCCCTTGTAATGTATTATAATTTGTTGTAAAACTTAAGTTAGGATCCTTAGGTCGACTTTGTTGAGTTCCATTTAGAAAAAAATCACCATATTATTTTTAAAATAGAAGATCAGGGCCCATCATCTCATAATTTCCCATTGAAAATGTATAGTTTACCAAGAAGAATCTGGTGAATTTTGACGTTTGATCTGAACTTTGAATTATATCACATTATTCTTATCAATTTTGAGTCACTAATAAAGATTGGTTGATTTCTTTATTGGAGTCACCATTTCTAACTGAACAAGTGCTCGTTTGATTTATTAATCAAGAGCCATTGGACAATAAATTCCAATTTTTGATCCACTGGTTGGTGTAAGAGAATTGGATGGACCTAGGCTAAGGAATTTTACCTAAATGTTGCCATTAGTTGTGTGCATGGTTGATGTATTTTTATATAAGTGGCTTCGTTTAGTTGCATTCCAGGAGCTTTTTCTTCTGGTTGAATTTACTGGATATAGGTTAATAATCAGTATAAAGATTAGTTTCTTAAATTTCTTTCCGAAAGCGTAGGTGATTTAGCCTTGGTGGCAGTCATTACCGATTTGGATAAGAAACAGTTATGAAACCACTGTTTATTCCGTGTTTCATCTAAGGCTTTATTTATTTATACTTTTTGTTTCAGATCTTACCGTAAATTCTTATCCAACTTTTAAGGGTCACTAAATCTTTTTTTTCCCCCTTTGTTCTTGGGTACATGTTAAAACTCAAGTTAGATCTTTGACTGGTATTATAAATAGACTTGACAACGATGCTTATAGTGGCCTGATATTTACATGGGTAAAACAAAGTCAAATCAGCACCTGAACTATATGGGTGGTTAACTTCTGATTGCAGGTTATTCTCCAGCAATTCAGTAATTGATATGATGAAAGTTTTATCTTTACAATTTCTCATATCAAGTAATTGTTAGATCACAATTTTATTTAATAAGTTGGATTGCAACTAAACGATGCCATAGCGAGGATGTTGATCCTTACTCATCTTACTTACTAAATCATCATTTGTAGATTAAAGTCATCATAGCATTGGACTGTACATGGAGGTTTATTTAAGTCATCTTTTTTGAAAACTAAGTAGGTTTGCGCATATACAATGTTATCATCTCTTCTTATTAGAGCATCCATTATGATTCTGTGACAAATCATGTTCCTGGTGTCAGGTGGCTTGTCAATCATATGATTGAACTTGGGTTTTCCAAGTCCTTGTCAGAATGGATAGGCAGCAACCTCAAGAAATCAGGAGAGCATGAGACATGGGCGTTTAATCTTGAAGGTGCTGTGCAGATGTTCAATTCATACAGGTAAATATGTGGTTTTCCTTATAGATCCATTTGAAATCACTTCCTTTTAAAAAGGCACATTAACAATGTATAAATCCTGTAGGGAGAAGTCTTATTGGCCCCTTTTGGAGCATCCACCAAAAGGTATGGAGATAGCAATTGTGCGTGCAGAGAACAGTGACCGGTGGGACTCAGATGTGATCCAGCGGCTTGAAAGCCTTGCCACTCGAGTAGGAGATGGGTCTGAGGGGAAGTTTTCTGTTCACGTGCTTCCCAATTCAGGCCATTGGGTTCATGTGGACAATCCGAAGGGACTTCTAGAGATGATTGCTCCAAAGCTTGCATCTCTTAAACCTCATAGTACTTGATATAGTGGATATCAACAATGTAACAATTTTATATTCTGAAGTCTATTGGTTATTCAATAATGACAATCATTTAAAAAAAAAAAAGGTTTGATGTGTACTCTCTTAGAAGTTAGAACCTCGATTCTTGAGAGTACAGAATTCATGATTACAGAGTCAGATACATCTGAATGTATTTCAATTTTTAATCCAGTTTCTGTATCATTTGGATTTGCTGGTCTAGTTTGGGACTTCTATTTGAAGTTGAAATTTGAAATGTAATCGGTTGACAAGCATTCTTAAGTGTTATTAAAGTTGAATGAGATTTTTACCTCAGAATTTGATTTCTTATATATTTTTTTCTTGTAATCTGTAAGTCATAATATGTGCATTCTTTATGTTATCTGTCTCACATGCACCCCATGTGAGATGGATGTTCCAAATACGGGTTGCACAATAAAAGTTCGGATTTGTGGTGGGTAAAACGTAAACTTGTTATTGCTGAAATCATATAAAAGCTTACTCATGCAAATTATTGATGCTTTCTCTTGCTTGCTATCCATCTCCTTCTTGGACACTTTATTTTTTTCAGCAGCAAGAATTATCTTTTGCATGTTATATATGCATCATTTCTTATGAGTTTGATGAGAAGATTCAGGAGGTACTCGTTTATTAGATCTTGTTGTTTGATGTGTATTTTATAGGGAAAAAAAAAGTGTGTGTGTGTGTGTTCATTTGCTAACTGCTTAGATGCTTTAGATGGAAGGATCAATTGATTCATTTGGCAAAATGAGAGACTAAATTAACAAAAATTAAATTTTAAGAATTGGTTTGGCAATCTCAATATCTATATCTATATCGTATCTAGAAACTGAAGAATATCCTTATTGTTGTACGCTCTTGTTAAGCCACATTAGTATAACATTTTTGTTCATTCAGTCCACTTTAATCCATTTAGTTTATTTCAGTTAATTTTGGTCTAATCGGTACAATTCGGTCCATTTGGGTCTATTTGGTCTATTTTAGTCCATTCGGTCATTTGGGTCCATTTGATACTTTCAGTCTACTTTAGTATATTTTGGTCCATTCAATCTATTTCGAACTTATTGGAATTTAAATTGATTATTTTTGTAGGTTGTCTTTTTAATTTTGGGCTAAAAAATTTAGTTTTTCCCTTTAAAATTGGGTTTAAAAAGTATGAAATTTTATTCTATTCGGACTAATAAATTCAAATAAATAAGTGTATGGACCAAGTTTGAATTCTAAGCCTATTGTGTGAATGAACTTAGGCCCAAAAAAACTCAAAACAATAAATTTGTAGAGAATGAGTTTGAATACTGGATGTAGTTGATCAAACAACTGCTAAATGGATCAAATTGATAAGAGAGTAAAAAGAAGAAGAAATGTATTGAAGAAAAATTATCCTCGGCAAAGTATAAGGAGGTCTGATCTTCTGTATTAATCTCAAGTTCAGTTACAAGTTTGTTTATTAGATGCTAAAGTGTTTCCTCTCATGAATTCTCGATCTCCTTTTCTAGTTGCCACTCTTCCCTTATATATCCTCTTTCTTTTTCATTTCCACTTTCCACGTGTATGCAGGATGGTCGGTATTGATACTTGTCCCATCAACCCCTCTCATAAGTCTCCATGTAGTAGCTGTAAGGCTAAAATGTACTGTTTAGGTATCACTTCCACATTAATGCGGTCAAGGAGTTAGCTGCAGAGCATTTAATGCGGAGGTAGCAGCTTTTGTAGATGTTTGTTGTTTTCCTCTTCTCCTCTCCTACTCAATGTCTAACTTCTAACCATAATGCAACTTGATAGAATGTTCAGGACGGTAGGAATCTTGGATCCACATTTCCAATATGACTTTTATCATCAGACATCTTTTGGACTATCATGTACAATCCTTATCTCTTCATCTTCTACCATTCTCATCATAACATTGTTTAACCATCCTTTGACAAGTGAATATCTTCGGATTGAGTCATAGACCCAATATATACAGTTTTAACAGTACCTTCTAGCTATCTGGCCCCCACAATAAGCATTAGAAATTATATATATGAACTCTAACAAAGTAATAAAATTATAAAAAAAAAAAATGATAAATATTCATAAGATTACCTTAAAATTCAATTTTTAATAACACAGGCATTATTCTTATATTTGGAAAGAAAAAAAATATTACAACTCTAAATTTATATAATTATTTAAATTTAATGTTCCATGAAATGAGGTGTGCATTTAAAAAATATATATATATATATATATATATATTATTTGATATATTCAAATTAATCAACTAATTATGGTATATTTAAAAAAGTAATTTTAATAACATTTTCTCCATTTATATAAAACAATATTATAATTATATAATTTAAATTTTTTTTAAATTATATATATATATATATATATGTATGTATGTATGTATGTATGTCATTGTGTATTTTTATTGAATGCAAAACACATTATATGTTCCATTACATAAAAATAAAAAAATAAAAAAAATACTTTTAAACATCACAATCAGTATTTAACATACAAAATTTTTTACTCATTGCCTCATTGGGTTTGCACCTAGTTAAAATAAAAGTCTAAAACTAAATTTCAATTTTAACTAATTCTTTTAAAAAAAAACAAAATGTAGTGTTCAAAAAAAAAATTATATATATATATATATATATATATATATTTTTTTTGTTTTTTGTTTTTAAAAAAAACAAAATACCAGTAAACTCTCAGGCTTGAACATACAACTTACAGAAGAATTAGGGGCATTTACGTTATTTCACATGCGCTTCCCATTCAAAACCCTAGCTATAAAACTGGAACGAAAACGTCTTCTTTAACCTGCTAGTGATTTTCGAAGGCCGAGTTTAGCTCTCATTTGCTCTCTGCACTCGAACTAGCTCTTGCACTCGCAGCCATGGTAAGAGACTCTGATCCTAGATCTCATCTCTCTCTTTTGATTTCCATTCTCCAAATCTGAAACCAGCATTTGTTAACAAAACTGAACTTGTTCGAAATATCAGTTTGTGTTTTGCTTAACGATCCGAAAATTAATAAAAAAAAATATTTGTTTGAATGTGCTTAATAGATTGGTTAGTTTCTGTTACATACAGAGAATTTTTGAGAAAAGAGAAGAACTTGTGAAAATCGATTATGCAACATATGGTCGTGTATGGTTTATAGGATTAGACAAGATTGGTTTGTTTTATTTTTGTTTTCTGAGGATTATGTAAAATTAAATGAAAGTCATTTGGGTTTTTAAAAAAAAAAAAAAATAGTTTCTGGGTTTCAAAATGGATTTTTATGTATAATGTGATATACTTTTGTAAGCTAATTGCTTGTTCAGTTTGAAGAAGAGATGCATTGTGTATAAGCAAAGNGATCTCATCTCTCTCTTTTGATTTCCATTCTCCAAATCTGAAACCAGCATTTGTTAACAAAACTGAACTTGTTCGAAATATCAGTTTGTGTTTTGCTTAACGATCCGAAAATTAATAAAAAAAATATTTGTTTGAATGTGCTTAATAGATTGGTTAGTTTCTGTTACATACAGAGAATTTTTGAGAAAAGAGAAGAACTTGTGAAAATCGATTATGCAACATATGGTCGTGTATGGTTTATAGGATTAGACAAGATTGGTTTGTTTTATTTTTGTTTTCTGAGGATTATGTAAAATTAAATGAAAGTCATTTGGGTTTTTAAAAAAAAAAAAAAATAGTTTCTGGGTTTCAAAATGGATTTTTATGTATAATGTGATATACTTTTGTAAGCTAATTGCTTGTTCAGTTTGAAGTAGAGATGCATTGTGTATAAGCAAAGTCTAGCTACCCTTTAAACCAACAAGGGATTGTCCATGTGTGGATTCAAATTTAAAGAACTATCTCCAATGACATACAATTTTTTTTTTCAAATGTTATGGAGAGAAAAGGAAATGGGTCAATTATTTTTCAATGATATCCAAGAAAAGTAGATATTTCTACCCATTTGTAGTCTTTAGCTTTCTGTGATATTTTATGAAAACAAAATGGATCAGAACTCGAATTTATGGCGAGGAAGAGCATTATGGTCAAATACATGCATTAGACTTAAAACTTTCTTAGAGGGGTCTGCACGTGAGACCTAACATGTGATTAGGGGAATGTGTCTTAATTCACACATTGGATATATAAGAATGATAGAAAAAAGAGGGGCACATTGTAGCTTTCTCCTTTCAAATTTGAGTTAATTAATGTGTATGAATATGTTTTCCATTTGTGCTATTGTTGTCTATTGAATTAATTTTTCCATTTATGCCACTGCTATATTTTGCATCAATTGTTTCTTGCTCTTCCCAATTTTATGTTAGTAACACTTGCGAACTTGTATAATTTGTAGTCTAGAAGGAAAACTAGGGAGCCCAAGGAGGAGAATGTTACCCTAGGACCTGCTACACGTGAAGGAGAGCAGGTTTTTGGTGTGGCCCATATTTTTGCATCGTTCAATGACACATTCATTGTAAGTATTAACTACTCAATTTATATATGAATTTTTGGTCCATCCTATAATTTAGTTGATTAACAATCTTCTGGTTCAATTAAGTATTGTTTTTACTTTTCTAACATTTTTTTGTTTGATTTGCAGCATGTAACTGATTTGTCTGGGAGGGAAACACTTGTTCGCATTACTGGTATGATACGGGCTTGCTCTTTGTTCCCCCTGTGTTTTTTTCCTTGTACTTGCATCATACACAAGCATTTTAACAATCCTTATAACTTTAAAGTTTGAAACTTGCTTAAATAGTGCTTACCAAGGAAAAAACTGCTTAAATAGTCTTGATGTTTGCTGGTTATCTCTGCCTGGTTGAGACTCTCTGGGGATTTGGTTAATCCATGTATCTTGGATATTTGAGGTTCTAAGATCAATTAGTCTGTCTTTTATTTTTTATGTGACACAAATATCTCCTTTCTGAATTACAGGGGCATGAAGGTGAAAGCTGATAGGGATGAATCATCACCATATGCAGCCATGCTTGCAGCTCAAGATGTTTCTCAAAGATGCAAGGTTTACTCTCTTCTCTGGTTCTTCCATAAGTCATTAATTGCTGCGCAGCTGCAGAATTATAATTTATGTGAATTTGGTCGTCCTGGTTTTCTTTTTCCCATTTTACATACAGTTTGACTTATGTCTGTGTTAGGTTCTATTAATTGAAAATTATACGCGCATACATACACGCGTGTGTGTATATATGTTAATATATATGCCCTCAAGAATGTGTTTTTTGTAATTACTTGTCTTTTAATCAAATTTTTGGGTGATTAATGTTGTTCTTTTGGTCTAGAAATGCTTCCTGATTCTTTAGTGCCTGTACGCAGGAGCTTGGCATCACTGCTCTGCACATAAAGCTGAGGGCTACTGGAGGGAACAAGACTAAGACTCCTGGTCCAGGTGCCCAGTCAGCACTTAGAGCCCTTGCACGTTCAGGCATGAAAATTGGTCGCATAGGTAAGATTTTTTTATCTTTACATTGCTTCAGTCTTATTCTCTGGTCTCAGTCCCACTTTTTTTCACCTCCAAATAAGCGTGTTGTCTAAAATTTACTATATGATTTCTGCTAGTCTTTTTTACGTATTCGTTAAGACAGCCTTTTTCTCCAGTTTTTATGTTTTATGCCACTCTTGATTGATACCTCCTATAAAGCTTATTTATGAATCGCAATAAGTTGAAATTCAGCTTTGTCTCTTTGATATCTATTTGATTTAAGATTCCATTATCCTCCTGATTTATTGTAACTTCTGCATATATTTCTTGGTTGAAAATCCGGTGGCTCTTTTTTTTTTTTTTTTTTTTGACTTAATGTGAGGATACTTATAATGTTCCTTTCTTTCTCTCAGAGGATGTGACCCCAATTCCCAGTGACAGTACTCGCAGAAAGGGTGGCAGAAGGGGTAGAAGGCTGTGATTCCTTGTCATATCAGATCAAGTTGATTCAGCTGCTATGTTTGCTTGGACTTTGATAGTCTAAATGCAACCATGTTCTTGACTTCCTTAGACAACACTTTGTAGTTTTGAATTTTGATTTGTTTGCATCTTATCATTTAGTTGAAGCAAGAGATTTTTTCTCAAGTTCCATTTAATATTTTTACCATATGATTTTGTGAAGCAAAGATCGATATGCAATATACAATTTGTGTTGTCTTTATGACTCCTCTTTCCTTCTTGGTCATATCCTTAAATGATTTTGTTTGGCAGAGCAGATGGGCACCTTTCTTCTAGTATTAATATCTTGGTGCAAATTTATTTCGTTAAATGGGCAGTTTTCTTTCTAATCAGTTTATATCATCGGCAGTCTGTGACTAGTTAAAAAAAAATCATCTGTCGGTGATGGTGTAGTGTTAAAACTCTAGGTATGTTTGCTTTTTGCTAGGTTTGATATTACTGATCTAGTATAATTGAGTAGAACGTTATCACTGATCTTAAATGGCTCGGACCAGAATGTAACCACTAACCATATGACTAGCAGCTTTTGGTTAGAATTAATTTCAGTCACAGCAATTTGTACCATCTGCAAGCTCTTGTATCTTTGTCCTTTTTTGGACTGACGTGGAATCTCACCAAGGATGGGCCCTTTGGACTCACCTTGGAGTAAACCACGTATATATGACCCCACCCGCCTGATCTGTGTGGTAACGTAATCCATGAGAACTCTTGTATCTTTTGGGCATGCTAGTATAAATATTGTTGCCCATTTCTTAGAAGTCATTAAGAAACAAATGAGGTTAGATCACAAAGCGTTTCGACTTTCACCAGAACTTACACAAAGCTCGGAGGAAGCCCACTGCCAACAAAAGAGCCCTCAACTAAGAGGGTAAAAAAAAGGATGGAACCGGGCTGTATGTAAGAGCATTCAGGTGCTAAAATTTTTAGTTTTTAGCATTTTAAAAAGTTACTTTATTTATTTTACAAATTTATTTTACAATATACCAACATCAAAAGTTTTATTTCTTTTACCACTCCATATAAAATAATATAAACAACTCATTAAAATAATAAAAAAATCACCACAAAAATAGCCACAACCACCTCTGCCACCTACCACCACAACCTACCGCAGAAAAAAGAAAAAGAAAAAAAAATCTACAACCAATCACCGCCAGCCATTGCCCCTGCCAGCTACAACAATCCACCATCACAGCCAAACTCACAACTACAGCCAAAACTAACAACCACCACCATAGGCTCATAGCCAAAATTCACTAAACCCACACAACCAAAATCCAAGAAGCCCACACCCAAAATCAACAACCACTACCAAACCCATAGAGATGGAGAGATAGAGAAAACAGTAGAGGCAAGAGAGTGAAAAAGGAAAAAGAAAGAACCGGCGAAGAAAGAAAAAAGAAAAAAGAAGAGAGAGAGAGAGAGAGACATCTTATTTGATAATAGAATAAATAATTATTATTTGTTATAACCTGTGAGCTACAGTAGGCTACCACAGATGATAGTTTATTATTGCTTATTTGTAAAAAAATCTCGAGTAGCACTATGAATGTAGCATGTTTTTTGTGGAGTGGGTTGTAATAAATAGCATTTTGGCAATTTATGAGCATCATTGTGAATGCTCTAATGACATTATAATTAGAAATCTGATGAGAATAAGATCTCTTATCAAAATTGAATATCTCTACACATCTATGATATGTATAAAATTAAATTAAATTTTGGCATTTTAGATGATATACTCATATACTCTTATTATTCATCCGTACTATATATATATTTTTTTGGATGGAAGATATAGAATTCATCCATGCTATTGGAATTCATGTAGAATTCACTATTTATAATGATGATACTTCATGCTTAAAAAATATAAAAATACATTTATAATTTCAAGTCATTCATTTAAACGGATTGAAATGAATTCTATTCGTGTTAATTCAACTTGACATGTTTATTAGATAGGTTTTTCATTCCTTCCTCCACTTCCAAGAAGGTCCCCAATATATTGAGTCAATGGAAATCCAACATAATTTGAAACCTTAAAGTGTTTCACAGCCAAAAAAAAAAAAAGAAAAAGAAAAAAAAGAAGAAGAAAGAAAGTTATGAACTTGTCAAATAATTATTGACAATCAACTTTCCAACAAATTGTACAAGAGATATTAATAAAACCTAAATTAAAAAATAAATAAAACTTAATTAACAAATTTTTATCTCAAAAATTAAAACAATGGTATCTTATAAAAAGTTAAATAACTAACACTTAAAAGTTATTAAAAAAAAATACCCACTAAAAATATCACCTTAGGGCACAAAATGTATTGTCAACCTTGAGGGAAAGAGAAAGAGAGAGGGGGCTAGTTATTGAAAAGAAAAATAATAAAATGTGTTTTGCAAAGCAAAAATATATCCTACATTGAGTTTGAAGCTAACTCAATAGTAAGACGTCAAGAACTTGCAACTCAACTAAAACATCTTGAGGTCTATTTGGGATCTATTTATTTTGCTAAAATTGATAATTTTTGCTGAAAATACGGTAGATAAAAGTAAAAGTTAGTTAAAATAGTATAGTAAACTTATGAATAGTATCAAAAGTATAATGTAACTTATGAACAGTAACAAAAATATACTAAATAATAAAATAAACTAATTTTTTAATTTGAAGGCAAACGCACGCTTGGTTCTCGGCAGGATATGTCATAAAAAATAATGGGATTTCTTATGGTTTGTTAGCAAAATTTAGGTTGGACTAGTTGTACTTCATAACCAAACCGACTTTTTCAGCCCAATAAGCCCAAGCCCGAATAAATCCCTTATAAGCCCAAAATGCAACCGGGTCAGGTCAAGCTTAGCTGCCCCACAGAGAAAAAACCCTAGAAGCCTATATAGTACTGCTATAAAACCCTTGCATTATCACTCTCTCCTTTCTCTATACAGAGGTAGAGAGGTAGAGAGAGAAAGATGCAGATATTCGTGAAAACCCTAACAGGGAAAACCATAACTCTCGAGGTCGAGAGCAGCGACACAATCGACAATGTCAAAGCTAAGATCCAAGACAAAGAAGGTATTGTATACATTTGATTGAAATCAAACTTTAGCTTTCTCTGTCTCTTTTTTCACGATCAGAAATGACTGTTATGTTATTGTTTTTTTTTTTTTTTTTTTTTTTTGGAGCAGGGATTCCACCGGATCAGCAGCGTTTGATATTTGCTGGCAAGCAACTCGAAGATGGCCGAACCTTAGCTGACTATAACATTCAGAAAGGTCTCTATCTCTCAAAAATTACTCTGTGTTTTTATTTATTTATTTTTTTTTATTGGGTGTAAAATGAGTTTCAGGATTTTTGAATTTGAATTTGTTTGTGTCTTTGTTATTCAGAGTCGACATTGCATCTTGTGCTGAGACTTCGTGGTGGGATAATAGAGCCTTCTTTGATGGCTTTGGCTCGCAAATACAATCAAGACAAGATGATTTGCCGCAAGTATGTTTATTTATTTATTTTATTTTATTTTATTTTTTTATACTTTGTGTTTTTGTAATTTTAGTATTTTATCATTTCGGTGTCTGAATTTGTGATTTTTATTTTTAATGATTTCGTTTGTGGGTATTGACCCAATTAGTTGAATACTAGTTAATGTTGTTTAATTTAGCTGTATTGGTTATGAAATGTTGTTTTCAATGTCAACTTTTATTATTGATTGATTTGTTTGTTCTTATGTTTACGGGACAATAACTAGCCTCTTCTGCTGTTAAAGTGCAGAAATGGTTAAACTTGCTCCCAATACTGATTTCCATTCTTCTACTTTGTCAGCTGGACTCATTATTACGCCAGTTGATTTTCATGAATGGTACATAATATATTTGGCATAAGAAGAATTTAAAATCTGCATAATGCTTGATTCTTCTTTGTTTAGATAAATAGTGAAGGAAATTGGATGGAAAGTGCAGGTGATGCTTGTTTGAACTAGCCACTCTCGCTTGTTATGTAGAAGGGCTTTGTTAATTTAAAAGTTCACTTAACAATAAAACATCTCTTCTCTCACTACAGAATTAACATTAACTTCTTGTGATCACTTTATGATCCAGAGTTTGAGCTTGTCCTAACAATTTGGAATCCTTAAAAAAAGATGATTTTTCTTCTCTCTTGACTATGATTTTATGTGTCTTGGAATGTTGATTTGAATTGAGGGGTACGTTTCTGGGTGTTCAAAGAAGTAGACAATGGTTAGATATGTTCTTTTACTGATGGGACATACTTGGCCTCTTTTGATATCCATTTTCCAATTTTGTCAGCTGGACTTGAGCAAAAGCAAGCATAGGAGCTAAACTGCATAACATTGCTTGCAGTTGATATTCATGGGTGGGACATCATAATTTCCTTTTAGAATATAAGGGTGACATGTTGTTGTCTAGACTATATTGGGAGAGATTCAATGTGAGAGACAATTAGATCCTGGTGGTTGGGTGTGGTTAACCATTTGTATGTTCTTATGTTTGCGGGACAATAACTAGCCTCTTCTGCTGTTAAAGTGCAAAAATGGTTAAACTTGCTCCCAATATTGATTTCCATTCTTCTACTTTGTCAGCTGGACTCATTATTACACCAGTTGATTTTCATGAATGGTACATAATATATTTGGCATAAAGAATCATTGAAAACCTGATGCTGCATAATGTTTGATTCTTCTTTATTTAGATAAATAGTGAAGGAAAATTGGATGGAATGTGCAGGTGATGCTAAATTGCACTGGCCACTCACTTTTTATTTAGAAGGCTTTGTTAAAGTTTACTTAGCAATAAAACATTTATTCTCTTACTACAGAATTAACTTGTCATGATCATTGTATGATCTAAAGTTTGAGCTTTTCCTAACAATTTGGAATCTTAAGCAAGTTGATTTTTTTCTTCTCTCTTGACCATGACTTTTTATGTGTCTTGGAATATTGATTTGAATCGAGTGGTACATTTCTCTGTGTTCAAAGAAGTAGACAATGATTAGATATGTTCTTTTACTGATGGGACATACTTGATACTTAGCCTCTTTTTCTGTTGAAGTACACATGAGGTTGTGCCTTTTCCCAATATTAATTTCCCTTTTTCAACTTTGTCAGCTGGACTTGAGCAAAAGCAAGCATATGAGAACATTACTTGCAGTTGATTTTCATGGGTGGAACATCATAATTTCCTTTTAGAATATAAGGGTGGCATGTTGTTGTTGTCTAGACTATAGTGGGAGAGATTCAACGTGAGTGGCAATTAGATCCTGGTGGTTGGGTGTGGTTAGAGGTGCGTTTATTGTAACAAACCCTTCTAGGTATTAATTTTTATTCTAGTGGCAGAGCTGTTTTTAAAATTTTTCTTCTTCACTTTTTTCTCTGATATGTTTTGTTCATATACTGACGGGACAATAACTTAGCCACTTCTGCTGTTAAAGTGCAGAACTGGTTATTCTTGCTCCCAATATTGGTTTCCATTCTTTTACTTTATCAGCTGGACTCATTATTTCAGTTGGTTTTCATGGGTGGTACATAGTATATTTGTCATAAGAATCATTGAAAATTGCCCATGAGGTGATCATCCTTCAGAATGCTTGAGAGAGTGAAGAGAATACAGGCTATCAGCCTTCCGGTGAAGATGTGTCTAGGATCATATGTATTTTGTAACAACCATACCCAAATCTTGATCAAAATTTACCTTAAATATGATTTGTTTCTTGTTTATTTCTTTAATTCGCTCAAAACCTACTCTACTGGACTTGGAATGTTTTCATTGTTGGGATCGTTATATGTTCTAAAATTTTTATATCCCCGACTAACAATTTAGGATCTTAACCAAGACAATTTTCTCTATCATGATTGTGACTCTGTTATTAGGATTATTTGGGCGTTTCAATATTTTTAATCCTATTACTTTCAGCTCATTATCAATTTTTATACTTCTTCACTGGTGATAAAAGCTGATCTAATGCTATGCACTATAAATTTATTTTTAATCTTTTGATGGGTTCAACAATTTTAGTGTTCTTCACTGGATCTATGAACTTTTGATTGTTCTGATTGTTATACAATCTAAAGTTTGAACTTACCCAGCTTACAATTTAGGATCTTAACCAAGATGATTTTTCCCATCATTGTTGGTTCCTGTTTAATGTGGTTTTTCAATTGTTTATCCCACATCGGAATAATATCAAGTTTTATATTTGCTTCGCTGGTAATAAACACTATTCTAATTCTATGAACTTTATAAACTGGGGGTTCACCTCTCTTGAACCCTGCAGAAGTGGGAGCTTTTTGCTATGGGTGATGCATTTCTATTTTTGATGTGTTCATGTATCTTTAGTTTTCTATTGGTGGGACTATAAGTTGAACCCTCTATTGCTGTTTACTTTTAAGTGCAAAGGAGGGCATCCTAGCTCCTTATAATAATTTCCATTTTTTCAACTGTTTCAGCTGTACTTTTCACTACAGTTGATTTGATGTGTGGTATATCTTCTGTATTTGACTATCTTCTGGGTGATTGCCTACATTTATTCTTTAAGCACCATGCTCACTGCACATGATAAGTTATTACAATATAGGGAGAGGTGCTAATTGGAAGGAGAACAAGAGGAGGAAAGAAAGTTACTTGAGTGGTAGAGGAGCACTCATGGATTTTTGTGTTGGATTATTAAATTTTTCCATAAAAGTTTTGATTTGTATTAACTTTGTTCATATTAGTTGCAATTTTAGTGTAATAGTTAAAATAGAGGAGAAGAAGCCAATGAGCCTTAGCTCAAATAACACCATTTCTCCTTGTAGGAGCAAGGTGGAGGTTGAAGTCTAGTTCAAGATCCATTGGGTGTGCGAACTTACCAATAAAAAATCTGGAATAATGGGAAAGAAAGGGCAACCACTAACACCCCCTCACAAATCGATTACTTTGGTTTCCATTAGCAACCGCTAACTTAAATCTTTTTTTGAAAGTTTTTATTTTATGTGTCTGTTTGTGCAAGCACCAGTTTTGAAAAGTTGCAAGTTAATAATTATTGTATATGCCCGTGGACAGCTTTGGATTTGGTGTTTTTATTATGTTTTGATTGCATCAGCAGTATTAGGATTTTCAACTAATCGTTATCTTTTCAATTTTTGATGTGTTAGATGTTATGCACGTCTGCACCCAAGGGCTGTAAACTGCCGGAAGAAGAAGTGTGGCCATAGCAATCAGGTACTTTTTAGTTGTTTAACAATTGTCGTCTGTTCATTCCAGTAGTAATTTGCTGTGTAATTCTTGACAGCTTAATATCTATGGTTTACAAAATTTAATCCTATTTTTACCTAATTGCAGTTGAGGCCAAAGAAGAAGATTAAGTAGACTCTGGACCTTTTTTGCGTTTTATGTCTCAGATTGTAATTGAAATTTTGATGTTAGAACCAAGATATCCAGTATGTGATTTTTTTTCTTATTGACATTAATGAATGTATTCCAATTTTGATATCACAAATATTATGATGATTCTTTTTAGTTATCAGATTCAAGAGATAATGTTCAAAAGATTTTCTTAATTGCTTCATAGGAAAAACAGTCTTGTTTATTTATTTGAAAAGTTTTCCTCTTTTGCGTGAATTGCGTCAAATCCATCTGAGATAAATGTTTGTCTTAGTTGAACATGTTGTACTTGCTAGACTTTTGAGGAAGGTATTTCTTCTGGTTTGTTCACTTTAGTTCCAGTCTTCCAGATACTACAATGAGTTTGGCTTTCTGAATTGTGTTAAATATTGAAGAAAGTCCTTGCAAGTTACTACAGATTGTTTGAGCAATAATGATTTTTTCCTATTATCGACATTATCCATACATTTGGTATATGGATAATGTCTTGCACACAATATGTTGTGAAGTAGATATATACACAGGATACAGATTACGCGAGATACTTCTCCTAATTCATGTACAGCTCTTGCTTTTAAGTTTAGCCCAAAATTACAGATATAGCATATAGGCATCTTCCGGATCCAGCTGAGGATCCAATATTGGATTGCATGTTTGAAAATCTTACGCCATGCACACCTTCGTCCAACATCTTGCGTCACCTTCTCAAATCAATTGCTCCTCACACTAGACACTCCATGGTGTAGCTTGTTTATTTTAAGCCCATCTCACTTTATGATCCGTACCACTCACCTTTCGGCCATTAGACAATTATTCAGACCTCCATTTATAAACAAGTGGTCTCTAGCTTCCAACTTGCAGAAAGTACACGTCAGAGATCAGACCCCTTAATGCCCCCATGCTGCAAGTGCAAAGCCTATCCTTTTTAGGAATGTTTTCTTCAAATCAAATCAAATCAAGGTACTCCATGGAATATCGACCTTACAAGATCTTTGACCTTTCTCTTCTTTTTTTGATAAGATACAAGATCTTAGAGCTTTACACGTTGCTTTGCAAGAATATAGCTGATTGGGGGATGGCAGAACTGTCCGTCGCCCATTATAGTATTTTAGGCTGCGTTTGAATTGGGAGTAAATAACAAGTGGTCTCTAGCTTCCAACTTGCAGAAAGTACACGTCAGAGATCAGACCCCTTAATGCCCCCATGCTGCAAGTGCAAAGCCTATCCTTTTTAGGAATGTTTTCTTCAAATCAAATCAAATCAAGGTACTCCATGGAATATCGACCTTACAAGATCTTTGACCTTTCTCTTCTTTTTTTGATAAGATACAAGATCTTAGAGCTTTACACGTTGCTTTGCAAGAATATAGCTGATTGGGGGATGGCAGAACTGTCCGTCGCCCATTATAGTATTTTAGGCTGCGTTTGAATTGGGAGTAAATTATTTTCGAAAATGGTTTTTCACATTTTCACGTGTTTGGCTGTTCCGGAAAATTCTATTTTCCGGAAAATCACTTTCAAATTTTTTGAATTTTCCGGAAAATCACTTTCAAATTTTCCGTTACCCAACTGAAATCATTTTCAGTACCTATTTTCACTTCAAAGTGTTTCCGAAAAAAGAGAGAGAGAGAGAGAGAGAGAGAGAGAGAGAACCAAACTGAGCGAGAGAGAGAGAGAGAGAGAGCGAGAGAGAGAACGAACCAATGCCACAGCCCATCGCCGGCGTTCACGAGCCTTCGACTTCGCCGGCGCCATGAACCGACGAACCCACGAACTGCGCCATCGCACCGGTCTTGCACCTCGCCATTGCACATCGCCGATCAATCAAAGGGAAATCGCAGCACCGCGCCGATCGCTCCAACACCGCTCGACCCAGACCCATCGCCTCCTCGATTAGGCCATCGCACCACGTCATCGCACCTCGTCGTCGACCCAGACCCAGACCCGCCGCTCCCTCTTTCTCAATTTCTCAATTTTTTTTTTTTTTTAAAAGTTTGATTGTTGTTGTTGATGATTTTTTGTCTTTGGGTTTTGTATTTTTGTGGCTGTGGACTGAGGAATGATGTTAATATTTGTTTGGGAGCTAAGGAATGAAAATTGTTGTTGTTGTTGCCGGAATTTGCGTTGTTGTTGCCGGATGTTGGCGGATGTTGTTGTTGTTGTCGGAATTTGCTGTTGGAAAAAATTGTAGGAAAATAGCATTTTTCTTAATAGAACCAAACACATGAAAATATTTTCCACAACAATTTTCATAATATAACTAAACACTTGAAAATATTTTCCTTTTCCGGAAAATATTTTATGGGAACCAAACGGACCCTTAATACTTTTTTTCAAGTGGAGGTCCGAGTATAAATGAGTCCTAACACGTATATTATTTTTTTTAAAATTTTATTAAATAGGAGTTAGAATGGATATGTAATTCAAATTTTAAGCTCTTAGAAATCGTTTGGTTAGAGCCTTAGACACCCTCAAATTGCTATTTTAGCAACACACACCCAAATAAAGCTGTATTTATATTTTATCTGGGTGTGTTGCTAAAGAATTTTAGCAATCATGAATAGTAAGTTTGTATATTTGTATATATATATATATATATATTTTATTAATATTCTCTCTCATCAGATTTATCTATCAAACTCTGTCTCATCTCTTCCTCTCACTATATATATATATATATATATATATATATTTTATTAATATTCTCTCTCATTAGATTTATCTATCAAACCCTCTCTCATCTCTTCCTCTCACTTTTAGACTCTCTCTTCTTTCTTTTCTCTTCTGTCTTTATTTTAACACTTCTTTTCAAGTGGAGGTCTCAAGCATAAATGAGTCTTAACACATAAATTATTTTTTTAAATAGGAGGTAGAATGGATATACAATTCAAACTTTAAGCTATTAAGAGCACTAGCATCTAGGGATGCCCAAAAAAAAAACTATTTTGCATCTTTAAAAACTACTTTATCTATTTTACTAACTCATTTTATAACTTACCCTACATCTTAGTTTTTATTTTTACATACAATCCAATAAAATAATATAAACTACCTAATAAAATAATAAAAAGTATTTTTCCCTCTCTTTCCTCCTACTACTTTTTCTCTTCACACACAACCACTGAATTAAATATTATTTTTTTCTTTACAACCTATGAATAGTAAGGTTGTATATACACCCTTACTATTCATAGGTTGCAAATTTTTTTAAGTATACAAACTCGGATGGAGTGAGTTTTTATTGTTTTAGGTTGTAAAATAGCAACTAGGGAATGTTTACACCCCCAACACTAGTGCTTTAAGAAATCGTTTAGTTAGAGCATTAGACACCCCCCAAATTGTTATTTTAACAACCCCGGCTTAAATTGAGCTTTATCTGGGTGTGTATTGCTAAAAAATTTTAACAACCATGAACAATAAGTTTGTATATATATTTTATTAATCTTTTCAATCTTCTTAGATTTATCTATCAAACTCTCTCCTCTCTTTCTCTCACTTTCAAACTCTCTTTCTTCTTTCTTTTCTCTTCTATCTTTCTCTTCTCTCTTCCTCTCACGCTCTGACTCTCGCTTGTGATTTTGGTTGGCTATTTGGGGTGGTTGTAGATCGACGGGGCTTTGGATCAGCATTTGGGTGGGTGGCTTCGGATTTGCATTTTAAGTGGTGGAGGTATAGTAGGTTTTGAGTTTTGTGGGTTGTGGGTTTTGATTTCGAGTTTTATGGGTTGTGGGTTGCTGGTGGATAGTCATGGGGTGGTGACGTGGGCCATGGTGGCATAGGTTATATGGTGGTGGTGTGGGTTGTGGGATGTGTAGGTTTGGGTTTTGGTGGGTGTGGGTTATGGGAGGTGTGAGTTTAGGTTTTGGTGGGTCATGTGGTGGTGGATTGTAGTGGTGGGTTGATTTAGCATGGTGGTGGTGGTTATAATGGGTTGTGGCTGCAGTGAAGAGCTGGAGGTAGGGGTTTGGTGTGGTGGTGGTGGTCAATTGTAGCGGTGGGTTGGTTTGATGTGGTTTTCAGTGGCTGTTGATGGTTATGGTGGTGGTGGGTTGTGGTGGCTATGGGTTGGTTATGTTATGGCGAAGAGAGAAACTGGTGAAGAGAGTGAAAAAAATATTTAAAAAATGAATAATATTAAATGTGATGAGAAAAAATAAAAACCCACATGTTGGGTTTGTTTGGGATTCGAATATTTTGCTGAAACTGAAATTTTTTTGCTAAAAATATTGTAGACAAAAGTAAAAGTTAGCTAAAATAGTATAGTGGGACCTATGAATAGTACTAAAAAGTGTAATGAGACTCATGAATAGTAGCAAAAATAAACTGAATAGTAAAATAAGTTGACAAAAATAAATGTTGCTAAACACAAATATTGTGTGAGTCGAAATAAATAGAGTATTTTTTTTTTTTTTTTTTGGGTTGCTATAAAATAGATCTTTATTTATTTATGAATAATAGATCTTTTTTTTACCATCGAGAATGCAAATGCTCAATATTCTTAAAAGATCATAGTAGGGCTGTAATCAGTTCGGTTCGGTCGGTTTTTTTTAATCCGACCTACCGAAACCGAAATTTTTGGTTTTTAAAAGTCTCAACCGAAATAGTTGAAAAACCGTCAGTTTCGGTTTGTTTCGGTTTCGGTCGGTTTAGATTTTTGGGCCTAGAGTTTGGGCCAGTTGGGCCTTTGGTTTTTTTTTTTTTTTTTTCCAAAAATTTTCTGTTTGGGCTTTTTTTTTTTTTAATTAAAATGCAATATTCAAGCCTCTTATTTTATGGCCTTTTATGCTCTAATTAAGTCTTTTTTAGAAACTTGTTTTGGGCCTTTGTTAGGAACTAGTTGTGGCCTAGATTCGGGCATTCTCTATTTTGGCAATGGCCATCTTTGGGCTTTTTTTAACTTTTTGTTTTGGCCCTTTTGGCCCAGATTCAGGCCTTTCCTATTTTGGCCATTTTTGGGCCTTTTTACACATTCATAAAACATTTTACAAACAAGAAAAAATCACAACCTGCTTTGCATTTTACATTTTTCATAACTTGCTTTTACTCAACATAAATCTAGAAATACACATTATAGTAGATTCTTAAAAAAAAAAAACCTATTACAGATTCATAAATCCAAAAATACAACACATATAGCAAATTCATAAATCACAACCTATCATAAATTCATAACTTGCTTTAGAGCTTCTATTATACTCATTAAAATACACACCACATATTTATAAATCCAAAAATAACTTGTCAACATGATATAACCTGTCCACAATACATTTGCACAAGCACAACCTGTCAACATAGATTCATAAATCCAGAAATAATCTAGAGCAAAAAATTGCTCTAGTGCTCAAAGCCTCAAACTAATCTGTAACTTATTACAAGCACCCATCAAATACAAACAAGATTAAAAAATAAATTGTACAAGTCAAAATAAAATAACTAGTGCATATTTCATTACTTCATTAGTAATATGTCAATGTCACATATTGTCCATATGTCAATACCTACATAATAGCAGTATAGCCAAAGACTCAGAATAAATTGGCCATATGTCAATGTCAATGTCAACATATACACTGTCCATATTTAATATTTGGCCAAAAACTCAAAATAAATTGGTTATATGTATTGCCTATTGCATAATATCATATATTATCTATATATTGTCTATGTATTAGGGCCACTGTCAAAGCTCAAAATAAAAGCCCATATCTATATGTACTTATGTAGGCCACTGTCTACTAGTGTCTAATAGCAAAAAGTGTACATATCAAAAGTGTACAACTATACATATCAAAAAGTGTACATATCATCATTAATACACCCGTCCAAAGAGCAAAGAGAAATTTTCAACCACTAACTTCAATAGGTGTTGGTGTGGACATGCCTAGTTCCGATGTTAATGCAGCATTACTCACGAGTTCTACAAACAAAAAATGAAAAAAACATAAAAATCACTTATACAATAAAACAATAAATATGCCAAGAATCCAAGACATTTATTTATTTATTTATTTTTAAATAAAGAAAGAAGTAGACATGCAGAATGTACAATAAATAATAAATATGCCAAGAATCCAAGACATTAGTTTTTTTTTTTTTTGAATAATAATAGACATGCAGAATTTTTTTTTAATAAATAAAGAAATAGAAAGTCATATTTTTTAATATAACAAATAATAATCATACCTCCATCAAGCTTTTCAAACTCCTCAACATCATCCATGGGAGCACGAAGGCATATTGGAGCCGATGAAGGACGGAGCCAGTTTTGACCACATAGAGGGCTTCCATCATAAGTGGAGACAATGAACTTCGGAAGGGATCAAGGACATAACCAGCCATACTAAAGGCAGATTTTGAGGCCACAGTGGATATCGGAATTGCAAGAACATGTCATGCAACTCTTGAAAGCACATGGTATTGTAGGGAATTAACCTTCCACCAAGCCAAAATATCAAAATTATCATCAAAAACATCTTCACAACTCTCTAACAAGTATTTATCAACCTCTGATTTGGTATTTGAAGAATCAATACCCTTCAAGTGCTTCTTAAATCCCATCATCCTCATTGCCTTCGCATCAACCACATTAGAATCATCTCCCTCCATTGATCCACTTGGTTTTTGGCCTTGGGCTTGTGCAGCAGCACTAGCACTACTACTCCCTACTTGATTTTAAGTATAAGATTTATACAAATCCTCCAAAACAGCCTTTACTCTTCCTGCCATATCAACGGCCTTTTGCCTCTCATACAAAGTATCAAAACAGTACTCAAGATACCTCAACTTGTATCGAGAATCAAGAACTAACCCTACATACAACAAGTGATTCATTTATCAAAGTTCCCCCAATACTTTTCAAATTTGTTCTTCATGTAATCAACCATTTTTCTCAACAAATAACTATCTTTTTCATGCTCCAACTCAATTGTGTCATGAATTGACATGAGCTCCAAAAAGAAAGAATTGCTAGTGACATAATTAGCACCTGAAAACCGCAAGGCTGCATCATAGAAAATTTTAAGAAATTTAGAAAAGATCCTAATCTTTTCCCAATCCACATCATCCATTAGACAATTATTCAGACCTCCACTCATAAACAAGTGATCTCTAGCTTCCAACTTGCAGAAAGACACATCAGAGATCAGACCCCTTAAGCCTACTCTTAATACCCCATGCTGCAAGTGCAAAGCCTATCCTATGTAGCATCTTTTAGGAATGTTTTCTACAGATCAAATCAAAGTACTCCATGGAACATCGACCTTACAAGATCTTAGATCTTTTTCTTCTTTTTTTGATAAGATAAAAGATCTTAGAGCTTTGCACGTTGCATTGCAAGAATATAGCTGATTTGGGGATGGCAGAACTGTCCGTCGTTCAATATAGTATTTTAACACTTTTTTCAAGTGGAGGTCTGAGTATAAATGAGTCCTAACACGTAAATTATTTTTTAAATATGAGGTAGAATGGATATACAATTCAAATTTTAAACTTTTAAGAAATTGTTTGGTTAGAGCATTAGACACCCCTCAAATTACTATTTTAGCAACACACACCTAGGTAAAGCTGTATATATACTTTATCTGGGTGTGTTGCTAAAAATTTTTAGCAACCATGAACAGCAAGTTTGTATGAGTTCAAATTCAGTAAGGACGAGATGTAAAACTCATGTTTTACATTATTTAATAAGAAATTTTCACTTTGGCATTTTTCTTAGAATTCAATACATCCTACCGCATCTAATAACATCTTTATAAACACCTAATTTGGTTAGATTTATATGAGTATTAGAATTGATTGTGTGGTTTTGCTTATTTTTAAATATGTGATAAGATGATATAGCATGTTAGGATTAGAGGGGTAAAACATGAATTTTATACTTCCTTATAGAATTTAATCTCAAGTTTGTGTGTATATATATATATATATATATCAAACTCTCTCTCCTCTGTTCCTCTCACTTTCAGACTCTCTCTTCTTTCTTTTCTCTACTGTCTTTATTTTAACACTTCTTTTCAAGTGGAAGTCTCAGGTATAAATGAGTCTTAACATGTAAATTATTTTTTTAAATAGGAGGTAGAATGGATATACAATTCAAACTTTAAGATACCAAGAGCACTAGCATCCGGCGATGCAAAAAAAAAAAAAAAAAAAACTAATTTTGCATTCTTAAACACTACTTTATCTATTTTACTAACTCATTTTACAATTCACCATACATCCAATTTTTATTTTACATACAATCCAATAAAATAATATAAACTACTTAATAAAATAATAAAAATATTTTTTTCTCTCTCTTTCCTCTCACTATCTTTTTCTCTTCAGACACAACCACTAAATTAAATATTATTTTTTTCTTTACAACCTATAAATAGTAAGGTTGTATATATGCAACCTTACTATTCATAGATTGCAAATTTTTAAGTATACAAACCAGATAGAGTGAGTTTTTGTTGTCTTAGGTTGTAAAATAGCAATTGGGGGGTGTTTACACCCCTAAATTGTTAGTGCTCTAAGAAATCGTTTAGTTAGAGCATTAGACACCCCCAAATTGCTATTTTAACAACACTGGCTTAAATTGAGCTTTATCTGGGTGTGTATTGCTAAAAATTTTTAGCAATCATGAATAGTAAGATTGTATATATATTTTATTAATCTTCTCAATCTTCTCAGATTTATCTATCAAGCTCTCTCCTCTCTCTCTCATTTTCAAACTCTATTTCTTCTTTCTTTTCTCTTCTATCTTCTCTCCTCTCATGCTCTGACTCTCGCTCGCCATTTTGGTTGGCTATTTGGGGTGGTTGTAGATCAGCGGGGCTTTGGATCGGCATTTGGGTGGGTGGTTTTGGATCTGCATTTTAAGTAGAGGTATAGTAGGTTTTGAGTTTTGTGGGTTGTGGGTTTTGATTTCGAGTTTTATGGGTTGTGAATTGTTGGTGGGTAGTCATGGGGTGGTGATGTGGGCCAGGGTGGCATAGGTTATACGGTGGTGGTGTGGGTTGTGGGATGTGCGGTTTGGGTTTTGGTGGGCGTGGGTTGTGGGAGACATGAATTTGGGTTTTGGCAGGTCATATGGTGGTGGATTCTAGTATGTGTGGTGCTGGATTGCAGTGGTGGGTTGATTTAGCGTGGTGGTGGCAGTTATAATGGGTTGCGGTTGCAATTAAGAGCTGGAGGTAGGGGTTTGGTGTGGTGGTGGTCAATTGTAGTGGTGGGCTGGTTAAATGTTATTTTCGGTGGCTGTTGATGGTTGTGGTGGTGGTGGTGTCGTTGTGGGCTGCAGTGGCTATGGGTTGGTTATGTTATGGTGAAAAGAGACATTGGTGAAGAGAGGCACTGACAGTCATGAGTAAAAAAAGAGATGAAAAAATATTTTAAAATGAATAGTATTCAATGTGATGAGAAAAATAAAAATCGACATGTTGAGTTTGTTTGGAATTCGCTTATTTTACTGAAATTGAAAACTTTTTGCTAAAGTACTATAGATAAAGGTAAA